>NC_064816.1:41206964-41385162 GCF_023721935.1 Panthera uncia
AAAAAAAAAAAAAAAAAGTTGAAAAAAAATTAAAAAAAATTATCAATATTAAACCTAAAATAAAGAAATTATGTCAAAATCACCCCCCTTCGATTCCAGTTAGTCATGACCAACTAATAACAAGGGCATTTGGTTGTAGACTCTATCACTTACCCCTTTCATGATGAGTGATGCCCAGTTGGTATCATGCAACTCAAAATATATGCTAGACAACAAAGGCATAATGGTGAAGAAATCAGTGTTGGCTTTCAAGATCTTTAGAAACTTGTGACATCCTCCTGTTAATTGTTCTCATTTGCATCCATTTGCTTTTTTGGAGTTAATACTGCAGTCTAGGGACAATGGATTATATATATTCATATACCTCACAATGTCAGGCACACATATATGCATGCACATAAACACATAGTTGGATGCATTTTCAGTGCTGCAAAATAATGCATAAATCTCCTCAAATTTATTAGCTTAAAGCAGTAATTGTTTATTATTTCTCATGTATCTCTGAGTTGCCTGTGGGTTGGTTGGTCTTTGGGCTTAGCTGGATGACTCTGCTGATCTATGCTGGACTTGGCTGGGTGGTTTGGCTCTCATTTATATGCTTTTCTTACACCCAAAAAGAGAGCTTGGCATGTTCTCATCAGAGGCAGAAGTACAGTAGGATAAGTCTAATCACACATTTCAAGTCACTTACTGTGTCATCTGCCAGCTTCACGTAGGTCAGAGCAGTTCGCAAAGTTATATCCAGGGTCAAGGGGGATGAACAGTGTTGCGAAGTTACAGTTTAGGTTTGGATGTATAATTCCATTACTGGGGGAAGAAGAGGTGAAAACGTGAAAGAATCTGCCACAAACATAATTAAGAACAAACACAGAGATGTCTGCAAACTGTATATATGTCTGTGCATTCTCCAGAATAACTTCAAAAAGTAAAAGTTTTGGTCTTTTATGACATTGAGTATGCTGATATGCAGAGATTCAAAAATATCTCTCAATATAAGAACCTTTTAGCATCTTTTAATGAAACTGCAAAGCAGTACATAGTAGTCTATAAAAGGTGGCACAACTTTTATAGGATCCTGTAATTCAGAGCTTTGTGGAGTGACAAAATTGTTCTTATGCCCCTGCTAGAATGTATTAGGATTTTCCTCGATGTGGAATTTTCAGAGTAAATGCAGATCAAGAGACAGACTCTTCTCACAGCCCTTAGTGGAACATACTAGAGAAAATTCACTTTTTATGTCCAATAACTCAATTTTACACCTCACTTTGTAGACTACACATCTGGCAAGAACAACCAGTAGGACACAGGAAAATAAAGGGCCTAAATATATATAATCGTTTTCTTTTGTATAATATCTTACATGCATTAAAATATTTTAAAAAGTATTTTCACGTCTGGTTGGCTATTCATATAAGATCATTAATATACACAAGAGATTCATATCTTCATTTCCATATGAAGAAATTCAAGTTCAAGTCAATGAAATTAAGAGCTCATCTTAAGTCGTTTTAGTAATTAAGGATACATTTGACTGCAAATAAAGGTAGTTCAAAATGGTTTAAACAGTTAAACAGATTAATTGGTGCATGTAAACTGAAGCCGAGACGTAGATTGAGATAGTCTCTGGTTTAATAAGAGCTTGACTTCTCTGTGATTGCTATGGGTCTTTCTCCAAATACTGGTTTTATATTTTCACCCTATTCGCAAGATGGCTGCCAGTGGAACTGAGGCTCTGTGCTTTCTGATTTAAATTTACTAATAGTACTGAGCTCTCTGCTCACTGAACCATCCCTGAATTGATCTCAAAGACACCGCAGTGCTATGTAGTGATTGGCCAATGTAGTGATTAGCCAGCGTAATGTAGTGGTTACACAAATGGATCCCTGTGGCCATGAATTGGAGTTTATACCAAACTCCGTTTTAGTTAAGATTGAGCTCTTGTGTTTGAGGAGAGTATACTCACCCATAATTGAATGAATACTCTATGGGAAGTAAATACGAATTCAATCAAAGGAGATGGTAAAGAAGGAGACATAAAGCTAATAAACAGATATAAAAATCGGGCCTTCACACACCTTTCTTCAATGACTTTTTCACTCTAAAATAATGTATCTTTTATTGATTAACACACATTTTGTAATGGATTGTCTTTTAAATCTTTATTTCTTTTATCCATTGTGTGAATAGTAAGGTGGAGCACATTTCTTTTTTCTTAATTGTTTTTTAAGGTTTATTTATTTTTGAGAGAGAGAGATACAGAGGATGAGCAGGGGAAGGGCAGAGAGAGAGAGAGAGGGAGACACAGAATCCGAAGCAGGCTCCAGGCTCTGAGCTGTCAGCACAGAGACTGATGTGTGGCTTGAACTCACAAACTGTGAGATCATGACCTGAGCCGAAGTTGGACGTTTAACCGACTGAGCCACCCAGGTGTTCTGCACATTTCTTATTATAAGGTGATAACTCTGGTAATATTTTTTTACTTCTTGACCATTTGTTGAGATTTTTTCTATGAAATTCAAGTGAAGCCAAAAGCTTGGCTACTTCTGAGTTACTGTATTTCAATATTATCACATACTCTGATATTATTACTTGTCATCTTTTTCTTACAAAATCTTTCACTAAAGTAAATGGGCATTTATTTGATTGATTCATGTGGACAAATTTATTTTTTTCTTGAGTAAGCTCTACACCCAACATGGGGCTTGAACCCACAACCCCAAGATCAGGAGTTGCATGCTCCATGGATCGAGCCAGCCAGCCCCTGGGAAAATTCTTTTTTATTTCATGGCAGCTTGATTTGGAAGACATATCAAATCATACATTACAGTGCCATTTTCCCCGAAGATTGCTCTTCCATGTCAGCAAATGCACATTTTGTTGGGGATAAATCACCAAAATGTTTGTGGCTACATATACGTTATATATGAAACATTGTTAATGGCTGCCATCTTTGGTGCCAACATGATTTTATGCTGGACAGTTTAAGGACAGTTTCTAGCCCAAAGCCTTTGGTCATTTTTCAGAGGCCCCATTAAATTTTCCAGGCTACTTAGAATACCATTTAGTAAATTGCTGCCTCAGGGCACTAGATGATGATTTTATGGTTTAAAAAGTTAATATACTCAAATCGCCTGGCTTAACTAAAATGCCTAATTACACACACACACACACACACACACACACACACACACACAGACCTAGCCTTACCATAACTTCAGCCACTAAAATTTACTGTGAGAGTAAAAGTTTATGGGGGTTCCAGGGCATATGAAAATAATAATAATTTAGTTTTCAACACTAAAGGGACTCCACAGACCATGGTATCAACTTTCCTCATCTTAAATAGGAGAAAAAGGAGTCACAGAATTTATGTGATTCCTTGATACTCTAGTATTTTGAAAGGATCTAACTCCCAGAACTCCAAAAATGTTCATACATTGAGGAGTAATTATTTCTTTTCTCCTCTTCCTCCTGATCCTCCTACAGCTTCTCCTTCTTATTCTTTTTTGCAAAAAATAAAATGTTCCCAAATTATGTTTGAGGTTGGAAGTATAATGAACCAGGGGCCAATGCTAGCAGTCTAAAATTGATCATTGCTGTGAAGGAGTAACAGCATTTCACAGATCTCTGTATCTTTTTTAAAAAGCAAAATCTCTTAATTTCCAAAAAAAGTGTGGTTATTGCACAGGTTATAGTTCTCAAGGCAAAAAATAAATCCATAAAGAAATGACTGCGTTGAGCTATAATTGGGCTGATCGAGTTTTGATTTAATATTACTCCTTGCCCATAGCATCCAATCTTGCTGTCTCTAGGCATTGTCCTTTTCTTTCACCGATTTGACATTTTCTTTTGACCTTAAGTTCTTAATGTTCCTTTATTTTGTAAATGCTTCATTTTTCATATGATCAAAAATGGAGCCTTTTAAATAAGGACACCTGTCATGCTGTTGGTTCATAGTAAAATCAGCACTGTAACCCAGACATCACGCTTCCCTGTCTGGTTACAGTCACTTTGTATAATAAGATTTAAAACAACAAAGTTAGTGTTGTTCCATGAGAATCCCCAAACCCAATTTTTCAGCTTCTTTTGTTATACACACTTCTGTTCTTTTTCCCCTATAACATTTTTATCTCTCCTATCACTAAAAACACATAAATAAAAATATATAAAATCAATCTTCTCTGAGTCTCTGTCTGGCTATATGCTTCTTTACTCTCTTTATATGCTACATTCCTTAAGAAATAATCAATGTTCTCTGTCGTTATTGCAATTCATTTCTTCCCTGACCAATCCACTAAACCTGGCCTCATTGAGTTAATAATGATCTTTTTATTTCACAGATCAAATGCATACTTTTCTATCTTTAAGTTATTTGGTCTCTCTAGAGCAAATGACCTTTTTCTGAAAAATTTTTCAGCTTTAAAAAGAAAACGTATTCTTGGTCTCTCCTCTACCTCTTAGGTCAGATTTCTGTAGCTACCACCACCACCCCCTGTCATGTATACTCTAATGATTTTTTTCTGTATCTCACAATTTACTTCTCTATATGCATAACCTTCTCATTGGCTGCAATCCTACCTGTACAACTATGACTTTCACATATGTGCCTAAACCAGTGGTTCTCAGCCAGGGAGGTTTCACCCCCACAACACGTATTTGGGGACATTTCTGGTTGTCACAACTGGAGGAATGGGGTGTTAACTAGGATCTGGTGTGTAAGGACTGTGGATGATCTAAACCTCTATAGTGCGTCCCATAATGAAGGAATAAGGAGGTAGAATGTCAGTTGTGCCAAGGTTCAGAAACTTTAATCCAGACCACAGTTTTCCTCAGTTCCCAACTCTATTCAATTGCTTAGCTGATGTGTCTACAACAAAGATGTTCCACAGAGGCTTTGGACTTAACATATCTATCAGTAAATTTAACATAATTTGTGCCCAGTCAATTCTCTTATAGCACCTGGTTTTAGATAATGAGCTTCCCTTTCAACCCTTCCAACTGTATAACTCATTTCATTGCTGGGAATTTATTTCTTATTTAATATTA
This sequence comes from Panthera uncia, assembly GCF_023721935.1. NCBI lineage: Eukaryota > Metazoa > Chordata > Mammalia > Carnivora > Felidae > Panthera > Panthera uncia. Next base: position 41,212,011 of record NC_064816.1, read on the forward strand.
TAACTGTAATTTATGTTGATACCTTCTATTGATGATAACTATAATATCCACTATGTGACTTTTCTTAAACTTGTAGTCCCTGTTTTTAGAGAGGAGGTTCCATTCAAACTCATTGTCAGATGGAGGTCACATACATATATGTTTATATGTGTGACTAGGTGGTGAACTATTTGGGGAAAGTATTGTCTACTCCATCATTTTACTTTCAATTTGTCAATTAGGCATATCACAATTTCCAGTAATCAGACTAATTTATGCAGCTCTTGTCCAAAGAAGACTTTTGAAAAGTTGTTAAATGAGGCATGTATCACCAGTTTCTTTTGTTGGGAACACACGCACATGTGCGCATACACACACACACACACACACACACACACACAATACATACATATATGTACGTGTCTATATATAAAATGTCTGCGAGTGACATAATGTAACTGCAAGATTGGTACCTATAGCTTTAGAATGATATTTCCTAAAGGATGCTTGACTATATAGAATGAGGATCTGAGCATAGTATCATAGAATCTGCATTTTGAAGCAAGACAAGGTCGTTTTCTATGAGTTCATGTTAGAGAAACAATTCCTTTTCCAAGGTCCAGAAAAATCACAAAAGAGCATATTACCATTTCACTAATTGGCTACTCTCCCGTTGTATCTACTGAAGAGCTGCCATTCCCCCTCTGTCAGTACAGTAGGGCTGTTAGCAGATGGGCCACCGATAACTAATTTGTAGACTTTCAGACTATCAGTTTGGACAGTGGGCTTTTGTTATGAATGTTTTTCTGAGACCATACTGAGAATCTTTTGGCATCACTCAGACTCACATCCATCCTCTGGTTGCTAATAATAGTGCTTTTGCTTTAGATGGTCACAAAATTGATCAAAGTCTCAAAGAATCAGTTTAAGAGTTGAAGGTGAGAACTTCCTTATATGTAGAAGGACATTGTCGTTCTTTTTTTTTTTTTTTATTCTTATTTTTGAGAAAGAGAGAAAACGCGAATGCAAGCACAAAAATGGGGGATGGGCAGAGAGACAGGGAGACACAAACTGAAGCGGGCTCCAGGCTCTGAGCTGTCACCACACAGCCCGACACGGGACTTGAACTCACAAACTGAGAGATCGTGACCTGAGCCAAAGTCTGACGCTTAACTGACTGAGCCACCCAGGTGCCGCCTTTTTTAAAATGTTTACTTTTGAGAGGGAGAGAGAGAGAGAGAGAGAGAGAGAGAGAGAGAGAGAAGAACACGAGTGGGGAGGGACAGAGAGACAGGGAGACAAAGAATCCGAAGCCGGGGACATTTTCTGATCTGAAGGCACATCACTTATATACCTGACGTGATTTTTTTCTCAGCCCTTTCCCTTTCCCTTTCCCTTTCCTTATCAACATATGTTCCTATATTAATTCAGTCAATTGGTGCACTTCACTGCATTTAATTCTTTCATATAGCCCTTGGGGCTTCTAAGAACATGAGTGCATCAGTCCATCGGTGCAACGTAGTAGAGTGGAAGGGATCCTTGTTTAGGGAGCTGGGTACCTTCTGTTTCAGCTCTGATGCTGATATTCCTAGCCATACCTAGTCTAAGTCTGCATTGCCCCCCCCCCCTTTTTTATGGTGGTTAGAGCAGACTAATTCTGAGCTTTTTTTTTTCTTTTTTTTTCTTTTTTTTGGAAGCATTCTGAAGTCTCATTGATCTGGGGAAAGTAGATTATGAACATGGGAATAGTATGAGGCAATAGGGATGCCAGCTCTTTTCCATATCTGACCTAGAGTTTGTTAATTGCAAGGTATAAACAAACTTTACTACTATATAGAAAATGTTAAAATGTTCTTAAAGAAAAATAGATAAAATGCTCTTAGAAACAGATCAAATGGAGAGAGAAAGAACTAACAAGAATACTATGAGCCCAAACTATTTAATTCAGTCTTAAAAACCAGTTTGTGAGAAATACATTGTTACTCCTATTTCATGAGGAAGAGACAAAAGTTCAGATGTAATGAATAGCTTCCTTAAAATAGCTTATTATAATAGTTGGTGAATTGTTCTTTAAATCCAAGTCTGTCTGGCTCAAAGCCTAATTTTTTTCCACTAATATGTTATCAGTCTGGGAATAATGATAAAGTGAGTTTGAGGATTCGAAGGTAGCTAAGGGAGTGTTATGACAATAGTAATGTTGGCAAGATGGATAGGACCATGGTAGACTGTGAATGCCAGAATAAGAATTTAGATTTTTTTAGTATTAATGCATTTTTGTGTATGTATATGTGTATTTATACCCTATCAGTAGTAGAAAATATTGATGAGAAAAGGTCAACCTGTTTTAATAAAAATATTTGAAATAAATTCAAAGAAATATATATACATATGTGTATACACATGCATATATTTTTGTATATATATATATATATATATATATATATATAAGCATTGAATTTTGTCTTTACAAAATGGCAGTTTGGGGTGGGAAGATGACAATATAAGAAGTTCATTACATGAACACTCTTCAGGCTACACTGTATGATACAGATTTGAGGGATAAAGATTTGAGACTGGGGCACCTGTTAAGGGACTCTTAAAATAGCTCAAGCAAGAAATAATGAGAGTGTAAACCAGGGTGTCAGCCTTGGGAATGGAGAGGAGGGAATAGATGGGGGACATTATGAGCCATAATGGTAGCTCATGTAATCAGCTTCTTTGGAAAGTTTCCAAATCAGACTCACTTTAGTGAACCCTCAGAACATTATTCTTAGGCACTTGTACACCTTCTCAATATGAGAACTAACCAGGTTCTTCCGTAGTAGCTAAAGACTATAACTAAACTCATCCAACTTATAAAAAAAAGTAAAGGTTAAAGAGGCAACTTAATTGGACCACGAGAGGGCTGTCCATTTATGGTCAGAACTTCCCATTTAAAGGAAAGCACATCCAATGGCAACGCTTGTAGTACCTTTGGAAATATGAATCTTTGGACAAGGTTATTCTAACTTCACTAATTGGTTGCTACCACCTGCATTAATGGACATACTGCCATCTTTCCCCTTCTAGTCCCAGACATATGTGGCCACATTGCACAAAGTGCACAAATTGCCCACTAAAGTCAATGAAACTTATGGCCCTGTCTATGTGGTGGCTGGATTATTATTATTATCGATCCACTTGGCTGCATCTTGTCACTGTGTCACAGCTGGCTTGCAGTACTAGGGAAGAGCTATTATATATGCAGAATCTCGAAAGCTAAGGGGAAAAGTGAGAAAAAAAACCACCCCATATTAACCACTCGATACCCTGCTGTGCTTTGGTGTAGGACAGATGCTGGTGAGGAAGTTGAATTCATAGTTTGGCGGGGAGTGCTGGCATCAGAGAAAAAAAATTATTTAAATTTTAATGAACGGTGGATAAGTGTTTTAGATTATGTGAACATTCAATTTAAAAGTTAATTTTGGAGTGCCTACCCCAGAAATCACATGGTCTAAAATCATTCTAATAAGAGTTTGGCTGTGACTAAATTCACAGTTAAAGGAGAGATGTTACTCTAAATTTAGTCTCATTTTTGGATCATGAAAATTCTTAGATTGGGTCATACGCACCATGGTGCCGAGTAGTGCTTAATTAACTTAATGGGCCAAGACTTCATTTTGCATGATCTTTATGGGATTTGTGAAAATAGTGGTAGTGGAGATAGCAGGAACCAAAGTCAAGAACATGCCACCAGGTGGCGCTTAAGTACTTTCTTTTTCCACCTGTCATTCAGTCAAATCAGGATCTATTGATGTCCACAAGAAGCATAACATTAGATACTCATCTCCATATGGATAACATTAAACTTCTTAAAACGTATTAGAAATAATATTCTGATAATAATGATAGATCTGTTATAGATATAGATAGTCTTTTTAGTGAAGCAGACCACATTACACACACATAAAGGGGACAAATGTTACCACGTAACAGTGATAATGTCAAAATATTGTTGAGTGCTTACTCCATGTGAAGCACAAAGTTCATTAATACATTTCATTATCTCACTTCTCACATTATTAGCTCCTGTTAATTATCTCAATCCTCACAATAGACTTATGAAGTAGGTACTGTTATCATTCTTTTTGTAGAGAGGAAGTGGAAACTCTGAGAGGTTAATCAAGGTTATGTAATTGGTTAGTCCCAGGGCAAATACTGTAATCCAGCTATCCACTCCAAAGACTTACTGCTTGACCAATGTGTCCATCTGCCTCTGAGATCAGCAGAGAGGCTAAAGTCCAGAGATTTGGTTTCGGACAACTGGTATTTAAAATATAGGGGAAATATTAAACTTTTAGTTAGCATTCAAGTTTTTTTAAACTTCCCTCCTGGTAAAAGGAGTGACAAAAAGTAATGGACAAGTACATGCAGTAATAGGTAGAGAAAAACTGTAATGGTAAGTATAATACACTTGGGCTGCCTTTGTGAATTAATTTAAAAACGGTTGCATGCCTGGAATTGCTTAATATGAACTTCCCAATATAAGAATCTCTGACTTAGCCTTTCTTGTTAATAGGATTGTCACTTTTTTTTCTCTCCAACTCTGAACAACAGATAACGCTGTATAATACTTGTCCCAGTAGAGGCCCCAAATCAGCAGAGGATAAAAAATACACACTTTTATTCAGAGGCCCATTGGCTTTGTTTTACAAAAACCTGTTGGGAAAGAGGTTAATCACAAACAGAGATGTAATTCACCATGGGGAAGAGTTCCTTCCCCATTCTGACAATAGCCTTAATCTTAATTACTTGATTCACTCCAAGGAGGAGTCAGATTAATGTACCTGTTAGAACACCACCCAGTTTGTCTAATTAATGTAAATTGTAAAATGTTCTGGAGGTGTTTGGAAGCAAGATGTGGTTTGTTCCTATAATTTGAAGACATCCTAATTAGGATGTATTCTTAGAGAATGCGTTCCTTGTGTATCACCTCTAGGACAAACGGGAAGATTTTCAAGAAAAAAACAAAAAGACTTGGGCTGAATTCACATTGGAAATGCATTGCTTTTCGGAACAAAGACATGTGAAATAGTGGAGTCCATGACTGTATGTGCTGGAGTCAGATTGGATCAACTCCTCTGAATTATCTAAGGGTTATACGACATAGTTAGAAGTGCATCTCACGCCTTTGAAAATTTTATCCTCAGTCTCTGATCATCAGCACAGGGCTGTCTGTCCTGTCACCACTACCAACACCACCACCACCACCATTGCCCAACATCAAAGTAATTACACACTTATTTATATAAGGTGCCTTAAAAGTAACAATGAAATAAACGTTGTCCCTCTCCCCTAAGGGTTTAATGTTTACACACAGAAGATAAAAAGAGGTCTTTATTTTAATGCACATTTTGAGAATATGAGTTTGTTGGTCTCTGATATAATATTGCATAAGGTAGTGCATACAGAAATACTGTTGGAAGGGAAAGGAACCTTGTCTTCTAACGACGTTACTCATTTTAAAGAGATATTTATCGAATATTGACTGTGTACTAAGACACGTTGATAGGTAGGAAGGACACCAAAAGAGAAATATATGAAAGGTCCCCAACTTTATTTTCTAGAAGTGTTTGTGAGAAAAGAGCCCAGGAAGAGGGGATTTATAAGTCAAGGTCAACAGGAAGAGGAAGTTACCTGGGCAAGGGGAAACAATGAGAGGTAAGAGGATAAAGAGATCTTCCAGGGGTTGAGAATTAGGCTTGGAAGATTGGAGTTCAGAGAGAGGAAGGAAGGATGGTAAGATATGAGTCTGGAAAGGTAAACTGGGGCCAAATCCTAAAAAGATGCCTTTTTCTGTGAAGACTGTAGGCTTTGTCCTGTGAGTGGTAAAAAGACCTTAAAGAGTTTAAATAAAAGACCTTTGAACTTTAGAAAGATCACTGCAAATACTGCACGGAGAAGGAAGGGATAAGAATTAAGAGAGAAGTCAAGGGAATCAGGCGGTGGTATTTTGGAAGTTTGCTGTAGAGATACTGACATGCTCACTGAAATAGCAATAATGGAATGCCAAAGTTGGTTGGTATCAAGACATACTCTAGAAATCATCTTAGTTGGATTAGTGATTGATATATTGGGGTAGGAGACTATACCATAGGATTCTTTTGAGATCTAATATTTCATTATTTGTAAGACAAAGTGGTAGTTTGGCACAAGTTCAAGAAACTTAATGTGGCTACCTAAAGATGCTGGTAAGAAATCTGGGAATTCTAGAAATGTATATTATAACTAAACTAATTGAAATTATATCAATTTATTTCTGTTTTTTTTTTTTTTCTGAGGACTACTTCTTCAACAACTTAAAAAATGGTGAACATGCTTGACAGAAGATAGGCAAACAAAAATTAACTTGGAACTTCTAAATGGTTGAACTTTGTTTCATGTAGTTTACTTGGGGAGGTGGTTATTTCTGCTTACTTAGTAGTTCTGTTGGCTTCTTTCTTAGACACAGTTATAACATAATTACTTAGCTGATTTTCCAGCTTGAAGGAAATTAGAGGCACCATAAGTGAGTAGGATGGTGAGAAGCAGGCATACTGACAGCAGGCCCAAGAAGAAATGAGGGCTGGTATTTATTCTTTCATGAAGTCTTGGTTGAGCACTTCTTAGGTCCCTGGCACTGGGGATATCTGCTCTCTGGAGAATCAGGAGTTGGGGATTCAGTTGGCAAAGAAGAAAGAGAAAAACCATATAATACAGGTGCAGAAACTCAAAAGCACATCACAGATTGGAGTCATTTAGCGTTGTTTATCATCATTCCATATTCTACAACCCACACAGTCAACCAGCACTATTCTTGTGACAAGTCTTTAAGAATAGAATGAGGTATGCTGGATTTCACTTTATAAGGAGATGGGTGTATAAAATGTTTTCTAAAGCATTGCATCCAAAATGGCTGATATTTAAATGGGTGAAATAGATGAGGAAAAGTTTGAATTTTTCTTAAACATTTCATTTAGGCTAGGAGGAGTAGCTATATTAATTTAAGTGGAAAATACCAGTGTTTATTTTTCTTTTTTTTCAAATCTAAAAGCACAAATTCCCATTTGTAACAAGATTCATGTTTATGGAGTCGAGGAATGTTGAGAAGTACTTTTTAGTTCAGTTTCTTGAAGATTGCATGAGATGTTTGGGGACTTTGTGCTGGTCAGATTTATGGCTGAACATAAATGGGAGCCATATTCCTATGGAAACTAGAGGCCCTTAGAACTTTTGATATGAAATGATAGAATTTCCGGAATAAGATTCTAACTTTTCCTCTTTAAGGGCCAAACTTCTTGCCCCCACACCCTGCCCCCCCCAAAAAGAAGCATCTACTTACTGTCTTGATGTCTTCACTTTTCGTTCACTCTTCAGCCTTTTTTGATGTGACTCCAGCACCTGTGCAATCCCTGGAGCAGTGCTGTCCCTGAAATCTCAGGTGGTTCTTATAAGATAAAAACCACACAATATGGCCTCTTGGCAGCATGTAACACCTATAATTTACCATTACATTCTCTTGACACACCAATAGGTCTCTACTTATATATTTAAGAAAATGTTTGTGTCCTAATTTGGTCAGGTCTGCCTCTTTCACTGCACAGCAAACTTGGTAAGAGGAGGGTCCTTGTATATTTTGCCTACCATTGTATCATGAGTACCTTGTGGCTGCCGTATAGAAAGTTCAGCAAGTATTTATTGTTGATATGAATGAATAAAAGGCTCACTTTCGGCCAGCATTAGTAATATGGAACTGTGGAAAGGAGAATTTTCTACCCCTGTAAAATTTAGAAGCCCGCTGAGGATCAACAGGCTATGGACTGGATTGTGTCCACCCCCCAAATTCACATACTGAACCCTAACCCCTAATTGTGAGTGTATTAGGAAATGGGGTCGTCAGAAGGTATAATTAAGGTTAAATAAGGTCATAAGAGTTGGGTCTGAATCTGATAGGATTAGTGGCCTCCCAAGGAGAAGAAGAGAATGATATCTCTTTTTCTTTCTCCCCATGCATATGCTCAGGGGAAACATTGTGAAGCCAGGAAGAGTGCTTTTATCAGAAACAACCCAATAGAACTTTGACCTAGGACTCTCCAGACTCCAGAACTGTGAGAAAATCAATCTCTGTTGTTCGCCACCCAGTCGAAGGTATTTTTTTATGGAAGCCCTAGCTAATTGTGTGAAGCATTACACAATTCTAATTAATAATAAGAACAATCTTACTGCCAAGAATCAGGTAACAAATTGGCATTGACTTTATCTTACAAAGCTTCTAGATATAGAGATATTATAGCTTTTTGTAACATCTATTTAAAACTTAAAAGTCCCTTGACAAGAATACTCTTCTGGATGCCTCATACCAGTTCTCACAATAATAATGCATTACTTTTTGTCATATGTGTATTCTGGGAAAAAAAAACCAAAACAAACGAAGCCACATTTGATTAATTTTGTTTCATAAAATAAAGCATAAAATAGGACTTCATTGTTTTCCACTTACCACACTGTAGTCATTAAAAGACATTTCTTCAAACATCCAAAAATGTAAAAATACTCTCCTGATGAAGCAAGTGTGGAAAATGAGGCTTTGTTAAAAAAAAAAAAAAAGTTCTACATGATTATTTTATTGCTGGACCTCATAGACAGTTTCATATGCTAGTGCATTGAGTGAATTTATCAATAAGTGTTCATTGTGATTCTCAAGGGGTAGAAATATAATACATAATTTTTCAAGTACATTTGACAAGAGGACCCTTATTTCATTTAATCCAAATTAAAAACCCATGGAACTGGTGTGTGCAGGATACATAGCTTCTTGAGTAAATCCCGTCTTAAAATGAAGAACCTTTTGCAAAAGAATCACTGTATCCTTAGATTTCAGAGCAGAAACAAAAGTATTTCGCACTTGCAATTAGGTGCTGACAAATTTTTGAAAAGGCGGCAAGAGTGGAAGATGAGTGGGAAATTCTGCCACTAAGTCTTTAGGCTTTATCCTGTAAACTGCATTCAGAAAGTCAGGAAGGTGCTCCTGTAGGATGTCAAAGAGATAGAGAGAGACTGGGGGCGGAGTGGGGGGGGGAGGGGAGAGAGAGAGGAGAAGTTACAAGGAATCACAGTGTCCCTCATTCCCAAAGGCAGGAACTGTCAGAGGACGTGGAGTCCAGCTGGACTCTGTAAATGCTCACGTCTGCAGAGATGAACATGCCAGCTTCCGCTGCTGGAGGAAGGTGGCCATTCTCTCTTAAATTATCAACATCTTGCACAAGTGCATCTCATCAGCAGATACAAAGCAAATCTAGGGTCCTAGATACATGGCAGTTTGTCAAATGTAATACCCAGGCCTCCAGCTTCAGAGATACAGACTTATGAGACATATAATTCTGGATTTCTTTTTATCTTGTCAGTGAAACTCACTATGAACAGGTATTCTGAGATTTAAGCCCTTTTATTGCTCTCATTTTCCTCCTTTGTCCAGGGAAAATTGAGAACACATCTCTTGAACACTTTTTCGTACACTAGAAGAATCCATAGGCACATAGTAGAGGCTTCTTAACTATTTGTTGCATGAATGAATAAATAAAAGATTTCTAAGTTATAATGTGATTAAGACAAGGGGAAGATACAGTGAAATCAGAAGGAGGTAGTTAATAAATGAATGAGTCTTGGAGTGCCTGGGTGGCTTAGTCGGTTGAGCACCCGACTTTGGCTCAGGTCATGATCTCACAGCTCGTAAGTTCGAGCCCCATGTCGGGCTCTGTGCTGACAGCTCGGAGCCTGGAGCCTGCTTCGGATTCTGTGTCTCCCTCTCTCCTTGCCCCTAACCCACTCGCATTCTGTCTCTGTCTCTCTCAAAAATAAATAAACATTAAAAAAATTTAGAAAAATAAATGAATGGGTCTCATGGAATCCATGGGTAGGCTTCAAGGAGTGTCACATTTGCCTTATGAATTAACTTCATTTAATGATGACCTGTTTCAGTTATGTTAAGCTTACTTGCACAGTAAAGTTAAACTAGGATGTATTTATCACAAGGCATTCACAAAAAGAGACAATCACATTTATTGGATATGAGAACATCAATGGTAAGATAGAAAAATCAACAATTGATTATGAAGCTCCCATACTCTCTCCCTTTTCCTCCTCTTTGCCACATTTGTCAAGGACTTCATGCCGCCCGACACACTTCTGAACAAAGATGTTCAGTGAGTACCAATTGGAGTATCAGTTGTTCCTCTTAGAACATAGCTGAACCATACAGATTTTCATTTGTGCCTCTATGAGAAAACCAGAGGTTGAAGATGGGGCTTGAGGTACCACATCAACAGTTTCAAGGCTGTCTTGTGTGTGCTTGTGTGTGTGTGTGTGTGTGTGTGTGTGTGTGTGTGTATTATGGAGGAAGGGCTTATATCTCAGTATACTATTTTATTGGAAGATCCAGTCAAAAGAAGGAAGATTCTAATTATGAAAAGCTTAGGTATTTTCTATTATTTAGGTGAACATTCTAAGAAATTAGAACATTCTTTTGAGTGGATCCTCTTAGCATAAAGTTACATGTTTATTTATTTTTGTGGGGGAGGAACAATTAACTCACTTTCTAAACTCTGAACAGTAGTATGGTCTTGCTTTCTCTCTCTTTTTGTCTCTCTCTCTTTCACTGTCTCTCTCTCTCTCCAAGAAAAGTAAGAACACAGAGACATAAAAGACACCAATCTAATAAGATACCAAACATAATATTATCAGGCATTATATCTGATAATGCACACCAAATATTCAGTTGTCTTGGCATTGTCTAGTTTTTATGTAGGTGGGTTTGGAACATGTAACTAGTTTTATAAACAAAACTGACACCAGCACTCATGGCCTGAGGTGATCAATTTTCTGTATGGTCAACTATCACCATCTTTCTCTCTCCCATTGTTGTTGTAATCTTGGAGCCTGACATTCCACTCTATGCCTGACGCCATGTCAGACCTGACAAGAGAAAACAAAACAAACACATACACACCAAACACTGTGTTATAACTCTAAGATTTCAGGATTCGTGTGTTTCAGAAGCTAGTATTCACTATCCCAACAAACAGGGTGGAGGGCATCTTTTGTAATAAAATTCTCAATCCATTTTGCCTTTTTCTTCTCAGAACCTCCGTGAGGTCAATAGAAACAGAATTTAAGAAATATCCATGATTATATACTGGAAATTGTATGTAATACCTACTCCATGTGTATATGCTTTTCTTTACCCTGGAGAAAAGGATAGATAACCTATGTTGGAAACCCCATAAAGTCTAGTGTCCAGAGAGGGTCAAGGAGTAGCCAATGAGAAGTTGCCTTTAGTTTAGGGAATTTTGAGCTTCTGCGTAGTTCTCAAATCACGGAGGCAGTTACCAAAAGGCAAGAGTCCTGCTTACATCTGAGCAATCCTCCTAGGGCTGTTGCCCTTCGGGCACTCAGAAGCCTGGCATCTGGGACCTGGTTTGCAAGAAGCAGGTGATGGGAGCACCTGTGATTAGGATGAATAGTCTGGAGCCAAGAGGCCTGTTCAATAATGCAACACAAAGGGATTAAAAGAAAAGAGGAAAAGCAAGCACTCAGCAGTTAGTCTTTGTGGTTGGAAGTCTTTTGTTTCTTTCTAATCTCCTTAAATGTGATTGCAATGGCGAAGGCTCTTATATTTAATAGGCTCTCAAGTTACTTTGGAGATGAAACATATTTTACACTTACATAAAACATACTTTATACTGGAACACAGATGCTACCATTGGTACCCCTGCACTCCAAGAAAGCGTTTCAAAAAGGGTCCCCAAAGATTTCAGGACGGCATTTACCATATATAAAAGAATGATTACAATAATACTAAACTCTAAGATTAATGTAACAGAAATAGAAGCACAGAAGATAGGTCTACTTATTACTTTCCCTCTTGGGGAGTTTCAGTAAAAAAAAAAATTTTTTAAATGCACTTAACCCTGACAAGGATGACTGCTCCAGGTTTTCAGTAGCTGCTCAAGTTGTCAATACATTGCACTCACTGCTCGGTAGGTGCCCCTAAATTGCGAATTTTGTTAATGAAGTAATGTCAAGAAGTTATTGGCTTCATTTAGAAAGCAATATTCTTCTCCGTAGCGTCAGTCTGATTTTAGGGAATCCACAGGGGATACATAACGTGAAAGTTCAGAGTGGAAGGCATCATGTTATTATTCCCCAAATCTTTTCAAGTGTCCCCCAAAGCCGAAAAGATTAAATTATAAGGTTCTGATTTCTCTACTGTTTCAAAACACAAACATATAAAAGGGGAAAATGGATACTCTTTTTTGAAGGACATAAAACCACCTTTAACTTATATGAAATGTTTTGAATTGGTATAATTTGCTCCTGAGATCTCAAAGCACTTTGTCATATTTCACTGAACTTGACTCTTCCCTATGGACAAGAGAGGTTGAAAAAAATAAAATATCATGCACTGCTGGCTTTCTCTAGCCACTCTTGCACAAAAAGGAGACAACAGCTTGTCTTTCTGGCCTTGTCATTCTTACCAGGGACCCTTTCGTATGCATTCCTTTTATGCACATAAGTAGGAGTGGCCTGTTCATCCCTGGAGAGGATGGAAAGTGATGTGATTTTGTGATTTGGCAATGAGCACTATGCCTTTTCCAAATCTACCCTTCCGGTTGAAAACAGTGTCTGAAATCCATGATTCAAAAAAAAAAGGTTGAAGACTCTCATGGTAAAAGTTGTCTATCTTAGAGAATTGTGAGGTTCTAAGGGTGTTTTCAAAACATGGAGGCACTTAACTAAAAAATATTAGCAGCACCTTACCCGTATGTTCTCTGAAATGGTAAATGTGGATAAATAAAAGGTTTTATTTCATCCACATATTTTGAAGATTAAATAAGAAGAAACTCGTAAAGATCTTAACGTAGGGCCTAGGACACAGTACACTCGGTAAATGTTAACAGGCCATACTGATACAATGGTAGCTGTCGTAGACGTTGGCTGTAGTCCGCAGCCTATTTGCACCTCCTACTATGTCTATAGAGTTTAACTGATAAAATCTGAAAGTTTATAGACCATTTTCTCCCTTCCTCCCTTCTTCCTTCTTTTCTTCCTTCCTTTCTTTCTTTGCTTCCTTACCTCATTCAATTCAAGCAACCAGTAATATTTAGTGAGCACCTATTTATAGACTTTTTGGATAATGTAAAGATCAAGCCAAACATAATCATTGAACCATGAAATTTATATTTTAGAAGACAGAAGAAGATACTTAACCAAAATTTTCACAAATGATTAATTCCAACTCTAGTACGTTCAGTTTGAGAGCTACCATAGGGGCATGCATAGACTGGAATCTGGCATCTGTTCTAGAGAGGGTGGACTAGTTTATTTGTTAATTTCACAAACTCATACATACTTTTGTATAAATCTCCAATTAGATTATATTCTTAAAAATTTTTTTAATGTTTATTTTTGAGGGAGAGACACATGGAGTGTGAGCAAGGGATGGGTAGAGAAAGAGGGGGACAAGATTCTAAAGCAGGCTCCAGGCTCTGAGCTGTCAGCACAGAGCCCAACACGGGGCTTGAACCCACGAATGGTGAGTTCATGACCTGAGCTGAAGTGGGATGCTTAACTGACTGAGCCACCCAGGTGCCCCAAATTAGATTATTAATATAGTGGAAAAGCAAACAAGTCTTCCCTCATGGAGCTACTAGTTTTAGTTTTCATATTGTGCTCTAAGAAACTCCAAGAGTATCACAAATGTTTTCAGGTGCCACCATGCACTGGGGCCACACAACTGCCACACCCAGTTCAGAGTGGAGGCCGTCCTCATTTTGACAGCCCCCTGTTAACACAGGTGTGTGTATATATGTATATAGGAACTGAGTCTTTACTTTGCACAGTTCCTACATACTTTTTTTTTAAGTTTATTTATTTAAACAACCTCTATACCCAATGTGGGGCTCAAACTCATGACCCTGAGATCAAGAGCTGCATGCTGAGTGAGCCAGCCAGGCTCCCCCACATACTTCTGATAGGCATTGATTTCAGTTAATTTGTGCAAAGTGAGGGCTGCCTCTATGTCCTTTTATGTATACTTGAGACAGTGTGTACTGCTGAAAATAAATAATTGGCAGCCATTAGCTAAATTCTAATCTAGAATATGATTTTCCAATTCAAGAATCCTCATAAGAATTAATATATCCCAGCAACTATCCTCCTCCATCTATATTTCGTAAGCTAGATATTCCATTTTCTAAACTTTTTCTCTCATTAGATTCAGCTCAGTTACCCTCACTACCCTGGTCACTCCTTTGTATATACTGTTTTGCCAATGTAACTCTTAATGCTGGGGACTCAGAACTGAATTGCAGGTACATTTAGCCATGGAATATGTACCTGTATCACCTGTCAGACTGTATGCTCTATCTGGGTAGGTAACCTTGGTACCCTAGGTTAGCATCTGATATTTGATTGGGACTTAATTAATTATTTCATTGTTAAATACTTCAAATGTAGGATCCCTCATAGTATGAATGCCTAGTATTAGAATTATAACATGATCATGTTAGTTTTGCTGGAAGCCACCTAACACAGTTGACTTTGTGTTTGATGTTGTTTTGACACATGGTTGTGTGTTTCTTATCAATTTCTCAGATTAGCTACTTTTCATTTATGAAGCTCCTGTGGGAGCTGACAATGAAACAAGTACATTCTGTTGGGAAGGGATTATGAGAACCAAAGAACACAAAGTCAGATCTGAGTAGGATCCTAACTTGAAAAGGAAGCTTTTAGGAATGTTATGACCTCTTTCCCATAAAACTTTGTGTCAAGAGACTAGAAAGAACAAGGAAATCAGAAATAAAACGTTCACATCATTCTGGAAATGCCAAGACATAATGCAGAAATTTTATGGGTTTATATTTTAAAGGTTCTGCATTATAGTATTGATTTGAATGATTTGAAATTTCATAGAAATTTTCATTACCTTTTAACGTGATGAAATTCACTGAAGAAAGAAATGTTACAGAAATGGGCTATACCATAATGACTTTCATATTCATGTGAGATTGTCAGTGCAGACAATTGGGACTTCAATTGGTATGGGAGAAAGTTCTCTTGAATACCAAATCTGGGCAAAGCAACTTGGCACTTAATGACCAAGCTTAAAAAATTTACACTCAAATTAGAAATTATACTTCTGGGACTCTATCCTGAAGAAATAATGAGAGGAGAGTCAAAGATTTATATACAAAATACTTTATCACAGCCTTCTTCCTAATAGTGAAAAAAAAGAGAGCCTTAATGTTCATTAATATAGGACCAGTGAAACAAAATTCTAGTTAAATCTGTATGATGGAAAACTAAACAATTACACTTCCAGAAAGCTGCAGAACAGTATGGATAGTAAGTTGTCTTTCGGCAACAACAACAACTAAGGAAAAGTAAAATAAAATATAATAATAATGGTGAGCTATAGGCAGAAGGAAGAAAGAAGTAAACAGTTTCAGTATTTTAGTTTTGAATTTAGAAGCAGGCAACAGTTATATATAATAAAATTGAAAAAAATCCTAACCTCAAAAGAAAAATGAAACAAAAGAACCTGTGTTTAAAGTTGGTGACTTAATGATGTGCACAATTATTTCAAGAAACTTTGAATTCTGATAATTTGCACAAGCTTTGTGAGCTATAGCTCAATGATAAAGATATGCAAAAAAGTCTCAAAATGTTATCTGTAGTAATTTCAGTACTTTCATATTGATATTGCTGTTTTTGAGTTATTACCCACATGTTTGTGATAAAGCAACTATAATTTTTTATGTCATTAGGAAATAGGAATTTGTTAAAAGAAAAGAAATGCAAATATAAAGTCAAAGAAGTTAAGCAAAAGCATCTGATCCAACAGTTGAATTGAATTTACCAGAATGACCTCAAAATGTCTTTTTATCTTAACACTCTATTTTTTAGATCTTTTGATTAAGAAGTCTGGACACAGTGACCATTCCCTGGACACAGTGACCACAGATTGTGGTCTCTGGTTGCCTTTTCTTAATAAAAGGAATCAGGACACCTTGAAGAGATGACTAAGTCCAGGTTTGTAGCAGAAGAAGTATAAGCCTGGACTAGCTTCTTGAATTTCCAAACAGGGAAGCCACTAGCACCATGCCTACATTGAAAGGAAATGAGAGTCAGTTTGTTTTAAGTTTCTTTATTTATTTTGGGAGAGAGAGAGAGATATTGCTCCTGAGCAGGGGAGGGGCAGAGAGAGAGAGAGAATCCTGAGCAGGCTCTGTGCTATTAGCACAGAGCCCTATGTGGGGCTTGAGTTTATGAACCATGAGATCAATACCTGACCCGAGATCAAGAGTCAGATGTTTAACCTACTGTGCCACCCAAGCACCCTGAAATTATAGTCATTTTTAAGGACACAGTCTCATCCCAGAAAAGATGGAAATGTGAGTGTTAAAAATAGTAATAAGGGCAATGAATTGAAATGTACCAAAATGTAAAATATGTGAGCACATAATGATACAAAAATGGTAAATAAAGGAATCATGCACTTTTCTTACCCTTCCGGTGCACATCGTACCTTAATTTAGACAGAGTACTTTATATAGAAGAATTTCAAGATAAATAAATGTAGAAGAAATGATAAAATTTTATTGTTACCACTTTGTATCTACTAATGAAAAAAAGTTAATTAACAGCTATTAAACCAAAATCAAGTATTAAAAAGCTGGTAGGAAACTTTCTAATGGATAGATCAGGTTGTAAACACCTTTCAAGTTTAGTAGCATGCACGTGCACACACACACACACATGCCCCCCCCCCCACACACACACATTGGAAAAAGATGTGCCTGCTGATAAGATACAATAGAAATTTTTCTATCACCTATATTTATAAATTATCTGTGCCAGAATATTGAACCTGAATCTGCTCAAGCTTCAAGGTCTGCTTACCAGTTTGGACACAAATATAGGGGAGATCAGTAGTTGAAAAACACCACAGAGAAACAATCAGAAAAATTCAGAATGTGAAAAGTTCTTTAGGAAAAATGACTGAAGTCTTCAATAAATTAATGACATGAAAAATAAAGAAAAGAACGAAAGGAACAAATAGTTTGAGACTTATGAGATGTCAACTAAATGATATGTGTTGGACATTTTTTAAAAAATTCCAATCTAACTAAACAAAAAACACTTTTTTAAAAACAATTGAGGAAGATTGAACATTGACTAAGTGATAGTGAAAACATCTTTAAATGCATGATGTGTGAAAATGGTATTATAATTAGGTTACAAAATAGACTCATAATCTTTTAGAGACACTGAATGATTTATGGAGAAAATTATATTATTTCTTGGATTTGACTTAAAATATGCCAGAGGTGCCTGGATGGCTCAGTTGATTAAGCGTTGGACTCTTGATTTCGGCTCAGGTCATGATCTCACAGGTTTGAGTTCGACCTCCGTGTCCAGCTCTGTGTTGACAGTGTGGAGCCTGCTTGGCATTCTCTCTCTCTTTCTGCCTCGACCCCTTCCCTACTTGTGCTCTCTCTGTCTCTTTCTCTCTCTCTCAAAATAAATAAATGCACTTAAAAAATATGCCAGTGGAGTGAGAGAATAATGGGTGGTAGTGTAGATGAATCAAGATTGCCCAGATACTGAAAACTGTGTAAGGTAGGTGAAGGGTATAAGATATTTTAATATAATATTCTCTCTTGTTCTATGTGTATTTGAAATTTTTCATAATTAAAAATTAAAAATAATGTTTTTAAATGGTAGTAACACAATTAAAATTTTCTTTTAATATTTATTTATTTTTGAGAGAGAGACAGAGTGTGAGCAGGGGAGGAGCAGAGAGAGAGGGAGACACAGAATCTGAAGCAGGCTCCAGGCTCTGAGCTGTCAGCACAGAGCCTGACGTGGGGCTCGAACTCACGAACTGTGAGATCATGACCTGAGCTGAAGTCGCACACTCAACCAACTGAGCCACCCAGGTGCCCCTAAAAGGTAATAACACAATTAGCTCTGGGTTATAGAATTTATGAATCTTTTACTTTTATTATTTTACTTTACTATAACTTTTTTTCTTTTTGGTAAAGATGTATTATTTTAGTTTCATAAAAAAAAAGTATATAAACTTTAAGTGAACTCGGGACCAAATCTGAGATGATAAATCCTAGAACAAATCCCTTGCTGCTTGTCAAGAATCACTGACTCAGTTTCTGAGGGCTGCTGTGATGAAGTCCCATACCCGGGTGGCTCACCACACAGATGTATCCTATCACAGTTCTGGTGGCTCCAAGTCCAAAATCATGGTGTCAACAAGGCCCTGTCTCCTCTGAAACTTGTATGAAAGAATTCTTTCTTGCCTCTTTCTGGCTTATGGTGATGGTGTCAGTCCTTTGCTTACATCTGTGTCACTTCAGTCTCTGCTTCTGTTGTCTCTTTGTATTGTCTTGTGTGCCTGTGTGTGTCTCTTTTCCTCTTACAAGGAAACCAGTCATATTGGATTAAAAGATACTTCCTATTCCAGTATGACATCACCCTATAACCAATTATGACTGTAATTATGTAATTAATTATATCTGCAGTGATCTTATTTCCACACACATCATGTTTGAGATAGTAGGATTAGGATTTCAGCATACCTTTTGGGTCTACAGATGGACCTTGAAATAGCTGTGATGTTAGAGGCAGATATCTCATGTAAAGCTGACCTTGGTAAGGTTGAAATGTCAAGTAATTCCTTTATTAGTTGTATGACCTCAGGTTTAATTTTTTGAATCATACTTTCCTTGGCTGATAACAAAACAACAGTGTAACAACAGCAATAGCAGTTTGGCTGATAATAATAATAACACAACAACAATAATCATTTGTGGTAGGTCAAGTTCTCTATCAGAGACCCTAGGGTAGAGTTTGTGTGCTAAATCTTTATTGGGAGATTCAGTTCTGTGGCACTAAGAGTGAAGGAGAAAAGGGCAAAGAGGCAGGGTGTCCCTGGAAGCAAACCCACTGTGGTACATCATCACCAAGTTGGTTATGGTTTCATAAGAAGACAGTGTCATCTCAGGTTTGGTATCTTCCAGATAGGTTATGTGGAATCACTGTGACTCAGCATACTTCAATAGCATGAGGAGAAATGTTTATCTGCCTGCTCCTTCCCACCTTTTCTTTGCCATTGGTGCTATTTAATCTCATAGGACTTTACTCTCTGGCTCCCCCCACATCCCATTCTGAGTTTTGTTACCCAGCCTGCCTGGATAGTTTGGGACAGCCAGACCTTGTGCCAAGATGAGAAGTGCTTCACCTGAATTCAGAAGTGGGTGGAAGAGATGAAGCTCCTGGTAGGTAGGACTGGGACAGATAACGGCAGGTCAGGTGGAAGCTGTGTCCAAACCCAGCGTGTATCCTAGAGACTATCTGAGGAGATAAGGCACATGAGGCTGTGTCCAGAGATTTTCACTGGGAAGCAGATAAGGTCTAGGTGCTGTCAACAGTGTCCAGACTTCATCCTCACCGACACAGCCTTGCCTGTCTTCCTCATGTCTCAATGTGACCCCAACGCCTGCCCAACTGTTGCTCCTTCCACCGCTACCCACTTCACCACCACCTACTGAGCTTTTCACCTCACTTTCTCCTAACACCCTATCCTGAGGGATCTTCTCAAAGGCAATTCTTTGCACTTCACTCCGTTTCTTAGATCCCTTAGTGGCTTCTCATTAACAAAAGATAAATCACAAATGCCCACATTTATCCTCACCTCTTCTCCCAGCTTTGTCTTCCAGCTTCCACTGTCTTCCCAGTAGCAATATGCAGACCATTTCCCATATGCACTAGGCTGGCCCTCTCTCCCAGACTTTTATACCTACACTGTCCTTCCTCCCATGGCACATAGCTAATTTCTGTGTCAATCAGGGCTTAGTTGACGTTGTTCTTCAAAGTAAAAGCCTTCTGTACAGCAAAGGAAGCCATCAACAAAATGAAAATGCACTTTATGGAATGAGAGAAAACACACACAAACCATATATTGGATAGGGGCTAATATCGAAAATGTGCAAGGAATGCATAAAAAATACCAATTACAAAAAGGGTAAAGGACCTGAATAGATATTTTTCCAAAGAAGACATACAAATGACCAACAGACACCTGAAAAGATGCTCAACAGCACTAATTATCAGTGTAATGCAAATCAAAACCACAATGAGATGTTACTTCATATTTGTTGGTGTGCCCCTTATGAAAAAGATAAGAAAATAAATGTTCCCAAGGTTGTTGAGGAAAGAGGACCCTTGTACACTGTTGGTGAGAATATAAAGAAGTGCAATCAATATGGAAAACATTGTGGAGATTCCTTAAGTTACAAATAGAAATACCATGTGATCCAGCAATCCCTATTCTGAGTGTATACCCAAAGGAAATAAAACCACTGTCTGGAATATCTGTGTTCCTATGTCCATTGCACCAATGTTTTTTCATGATAGTCAACATATGGAGACAACCTAAGTGTCCATCAAATGAATAGCTAAAGAAGCTGTGGTGAATATACACAAAATGGAATTGTGTTCAGCCTTAAAAAAGAAAAGGAATCCTCCATTTGTGGTAACATAGATGAACCTGGAAGGCGTAATGCTAAGTGGAGTAATCCAGACAGAAAAATAAATGCTTCATGGTATTACTCATAAAAAAAATCAAATCAAATCATAGAAATATTGAGCCAAGCCTTTTACATAAAGTCAAACTCACAGGAGAGAAAAAAACTCAATAGAAACAGAATAGAGTGATTGATGGCTGCCAGGGTTTGAGGTTTGGGGAAATGGGGAGAGGTTAATAAAATGGTATAAACTTTTAATTATAAGATGAATAAGTTCTGAGGGTCTAATGTATAGAATGGTGACTATAGTTGGTAATACTGTGTTATAGAATTGAGCTTGGTAAGGGAATTAGATTTGGTAAGTCACCAAATATAAGGTGACTGTGAGGTGATGAGTTATTAATTAACTTGCCCTAGGGAATCCTTTCACCACATATACACTTACCAAATCATTATGTTGTACATTTTAGATACATTTTATATATTTTTTAAATTATGCCTCCATAAAACTTGAAAAAAAAAAAGAGAAAAAGAAAATACATGCCTAGGTGTAGGGTGTACTTTCTTTGGGATTTTTCCTGGATTTGTTGTTTGGTATCTGACATGAATTTAGGGGAAATTCTCGATCATTATTGTGTTAAATATTTCTTTGGTTCCAATCTCTCTTTGTCCCACAGACCTTGGATATTTTGTTCTATTCTATTTTTTTTCAGTCTTTGTTCTCTTTGCTTTTTAGTTTTCAAAGATCCTATTGATACATCCTGTAGTTCAGTGAATCTTTCCTCAACCATGTCCAGTCTACCAAAAAAAAAAAAAAAAAGTCAAAGGAATTTTTCATTTCTATTACAGCATTTTAATCCTGAGCGTTTCTTTCTGGTACTTTCTTAGGATTTCCATGTTTTGGCTTTCATTTCCCATCTGTTCTTACTTGCTGTCTATTTTATTCATTAGAGCCCATAGCATATTCATCAGAGTTGTTTTATATTCCCAGTATAATTCCAACATCCCTGGTATGTCTGGATTTGATGCCTGCTCCATTCTCTTCAAATTTTGTTTTTTGCCTCTTGGTATGCCTTGTAATGTTTTTCTTGTTAGCCAGACATGATGTAGTGAGTAAACAGAACTACTGTAAATAGGTGGTAGTAATGTGTTGAGATGTAGGCGGAGGGGAAACGTTCTGTAGTTCTAAAATGAGGTTTCTGCCTTTTCATGAGTCTCTGCCTCTGTAATGTGAACTTCATAAGAGTTTCCCAGTTTCCTTTCACCGGGTCAGTTAGCTGCTGATAAAACTTCATCACCTTAGTGTCTGGTAACTAGTTTCCCCTGAGGGCAGGCTTTATAAGAACAGAGCACACTGGTATTTTCCAGAATGGTTCCTTTTCCCCTTTCCCTCTGCCAGAAGCTAAATGGGATTTTTTTTTTCCTCTGATATTTACTGTGGGAACCTGATTAAGCCCATAGAGGTCAATCTCTCCAAATCGTGGAGGCCTCCTGATGACCTAGAGTTTTTAACTTTCAAAGTTGCCCACAATGAGCCTCCAGCAATTTGTCAATTACAGCCCAGGGTTTCCTGTGCTAGCACGGTACTTTGGGCATTTTCTGCTAGTGAATTCCTACTCCTGTAAGTTGTGACTCCCTCGATTCCCTTGTCTGTCTCTTTGGGGCTGTGGTTTACCCTGTGTCCTCTTCTTCACTATGGATTCAAGAAGAGTTGTTGATTTTTCAATCTGTTAGGCTTTTTATGTGTTGTTAAGACAGTGGTGACTTCCAAGTCCCTTACATGCAGAACTGGAAACTAGAAATCTGCAGTAACATGACGCTATGCATTCTTTCTCCAAAACCAAGTCCTTGTAAGACAGAGACTGACCGTGTAAGAGAGTTCTCCTTACCTGAAATCTATTTCGGAGGCATAAATCCAAGTTTCCACTTTACATCCAGTAAATCATATATGTAGGAGAGTCATCCAGATACTTGCTAGCTGTTTCTTGAAGTGTCAATTCTAAATAATTATCTTAGAAGCTGCATTCTTAGGAATGCTTCTCCTGTCCTTGAATATTGCATAGTAGTGAGAGCTGAATTCAGGCATGTGGTATTTTTTTTTTTCTGTTTATATTTTGAAACTCTTTGAATGCATAATGCCCTTTTGAAGATACCACATCTCTTCTATTTAAATGACATCTTAGAAAGGATTAATGATTTGGGGGTTTTAACCCATTCTAAGTGTGACTCTCTATTAAGAATGTTACCACCTCACACCTTAACCCAGCCTCCAGTCAAGTGCTTCTATAATTACACTGTAAGTAGCTAATTAAGAAGGTGCTTAATGTACTGTAGTTGAGAGTGCTTTCCATTCAGGGAATTAGTTCTACTCCTTATTAGGAGCTGCAAGTAAGCAATTCAATATCCTGAATCCACTCCAAACAAAACGCTAACTGGGTATCTTCATGGAAACATAACTCCAGCCAGAATGAGTATTGTGGGAATTACTTTCTCTTTCTTCCTACTTCTTCATATTATTGTTATCCAGCTCCACAACGGAGATAAGAAGCACAGCATCTGCAATTCTCAGATTAGTCATCTCTTTATCCCATGGTGGTGGATTGACACTTATTTCTGCTGGTATCATGGCTGCCACCATCACAGCAGGATTTCTATTTCTTTTTCAAATAAGTAAAATTAAGGGTACTCAGCATGGTACAGTTCAGCTGTATATCTCTAAGTTGCACACAAATTGAAGGTGCTTTTAACTTTTATTTTTAAACTTCTTTGCCAGCCTGCAATGACAAAAATAAAGTCAAGCAACGTGGTCCATTTACCTGCCTGCTTTCCTTCTAAATATACAGCAGGTGGTTGTAAACTGTGTTACAAGAGCAATTTTATGGCAAAGAACTTTTTCATAAAAGATATTGGAAAAACCTGGAGTAAAAGATTTTTTTTTGTTTTCATTCAACAAATTTATCTGGATTCAACCTACAAAGTTGTCGATTGAACAAGTTGAGATAATTTACTGAAACCTTTGTGATAAATAGAATGGGGGACTAGAGAAAGTATAGATTTTTTACAATATGATGTAGGGCTTTTTTGTGTGTTTGCAATCATAGCCTTCATTTTGATAAGGGAATTATACTTTGGAAAACAACAAACTAATTGCATGGGATTTCTTGAAACATGTGATCCAAACTTGGCTGTCCTGAATTTTTCTCCCAGGATTTTGAGCCTCAAATACAGTCATGTAAGATAGAAAAATAGTTGGAGCCAATTCACCTTTGGAATGAGGAGACTTTCTGTTGTGGATTGAATTATTTACCACTCAAAAACATATTCAAGTCCTAACTCCCAGAAGCTGTGAAATATGACCTTATTTGGAAATAGGGTCTTTGCAGATGCAATCAAGGTGAGGTCATACAGAATTAGAGTGGGCTCTGATCCAGTGTAAGTGGACACTGACACAGAGGTAAGACGGCCATGAGAAGGCAGAGGCACACATTGTTATTGCCACAAACCAAGGAATGTGTGGGCATCCAGAGACTGGAAGGGGTAAAGGAGGATTTTCCCCTAGAGACTTTGGGGAGAGTATAGCCCTTGTCGACACCTTTTTTCCAAACTCCTAGAGTATAGGACTGTGAGAAGCTAAGTTTCTATTGCTTTAATCCACCCAGCTTGTCATTTGTTCCATTAGCCTAGGAAAATAATATACCTTCCTTTTGCCTTTTCTCCTTTGATCAACTGATGTGCCTTGTTTCTGTTGCATTTCCAAGCCTAACTTACCAGGTTCTCCTATATTGAGTTATCCCATGATCTTTCTAATGAATCCCTTTTAATTTTTTTAATGTTTATTTGAGAGAAAGAGAGAGAGAGAGAGAGAGAGAGAGAGAGAGAGAGAGAGACACACACATATAGCATGAGCAGGGGTGGGGCAGGGAGAGAGGGAGACAGAATCTGAAGCAGGCTCGAGGCTCTGAACTGTTAGCACAGAGCCTGATGCAGAGCTTGAACCCATGAACTGTGAGATCATGACCTGAGCCAAAGTCAGGCCCTTAACCAACTGAACCACACTGGTGCCCCCTAATAAATTCATTTTTAAACTTAAGTTGCCAATAGTGGGTTTCTATTGCTTGGCTCAGACTGTTCTATCTAAGAAGCAAACATTTCTTGCTGTCATTCTAGGTGTCAATTGTTATTGGAAGCTGGTCAGACACAGAGAGTAAGAAAGATAAACCAAACTTAGAAATCAGGCCAAGGGAGAACAGTATGTAGCCTTATAGACATATTAGATTAAAACATTGTTTAACAGGTCCAACCAATGATTGTTTAAGTATCTACACTTGAGGAATGCACCATTGTTTAACTTAATATTTACTGCGAATTAAAATCCATATTCTCTGAATTTACATGTTAATTAACATCTAGATTTTTGTCTGGCAGAGATGCAAATCATTATATTTCTCAAAGTTTATGGTAGAATACCCTGCAGAACATTAACCAGTTGTGTATCTAATCTAGCAGTCTTAGTATACATTGTTTTTTTCTTCAATGCATATATAACCCTTGTTCTAATAATTCTCTTCAAATCAGCTTTGCCATCCTGCTGATTACCTCATTAATGAGGAAAACCAGTTTTGCTACATGTATATTAAAATATTAAAATCGTATTTTCACCATTTTGATAATTATACTTTGATATGGCCAGAAAAGTAATTTGAGAATACTTGGTTCCAGATTAGCAGAATAACTATTTGTGAATATGACCATTAGGCAGAAGTTAGAATATTGACATTAAATGACAAATATGAAAGGATTTAAGTGTGCTGAGAGAAAAGAATGATTTTCCTCTTCTCTCTTATGATTGAAAAAAGAGGGGTGCCTGGGTGGTTCAGTCAGTTGAACATCCAACTCTTTTTTTTTTTTTAATTTTATTTTTTATTCTTTAAAAATTTACATCCAAATTAGCATATAGTGAAACAATGATTTCAGGAGTAGATTCCTTAATGCCTCTTACCCATTTAGCCTGTCCCCCTTCCCACAACCCCTCCAGCAACCCTCAGTTTGTTCTCCATATTTATGAGTCTCTTCTGTTTTGTCCCCCTCCCTGTTTTTATATTATTTTTGTTTCCCTTCCCTTATGTTCATCTGTTTTGTCTCTTCAAGTCCTTATATGAGTGAAGTCATAGGATTTTTATCTTTCTCTAACTAATTTCACTTAGCATAATACCCTCCAGTTCCATCCACGTAGTTGCAAATGGCAAGATTTCATTCTTTTTGATTGCCGAGTAATACTCTGTTGTATATATACACCACATCTTCTTTATCCATTCATCCATTGATGGACATTTGGGATCTTTCCATACTTTGGCTGTTGTTGATAGTGCTGCTATAAACATGGGGGTGCATGTGTCCCTTTGAAACAGCACACCTGTATCCCATGGATAAATGCCTATTAGTGCAATTGCTGGGTCATAGGGTAATTCCATTTTTAGTTTTTTGAGGAACCTCCATACTGTTTTCCAGAGTGGCTGCACCAGCTTGCATTCCCACCAACAGTGCAAAAGAGATCCTTTCTCCACATCCTCACTGATATCTGTTGTTTCCTGAGTTGTTAATGTTAGCCATTCTGACAGGTGTAAGGTGGTATCTCATTGTGGTTTTGATTTGTGTTTCTCTGATGATGAGTGATGTTGAGCATATGTTCATGTGTCAGTTGGCCATCTGGATGTCTTCCTTGGAGAAGTGTCTATTCATGTCTTTTGCCCATTTCTTCACTAGATTATTTGTTTTTTGGGTGTTGACTTTGATAAGTTCTTTATAGATTTTGGATACTAACCTTTTTTCTGATATGTCATTTGCAAATATATTCTCCCATTCTGTCGGTTGCCTTTTAGTTTTGCTGATTGTTTCCTTCACTGTGCAGAAGCTTTTTATTTTGATGAGGTCCCAGTAGTTCATTTTGCTTTTGTTTCCCTTGCCTTTGGAGACATGTTGAGTAAGAAGTTGCTGCGGGCAAAATCAAAGGTTTTTTTCCTGCTTTCTCCTCGAGGATTTTGATGGCTTCCTGTCTTACATTGAGGTCTTTCATCCATTTTGAGTTTATTTTTGTGTATGGTGTAAGAAAGTGGTCCAGGTTCATTCTTCTGCATGTCTCTGTCCAGTTTTCCCAGCACCACTTGCTAAAGAGACTGTCTTTATTCCACTGGATATTCTTTCCTGCTTTGACAGAACGTCCAATTCTTGATTTAGGCTCAGAGTTGTGGGATCAAGCCCCACGTCGGGCGCTCTGTGCTGAGTGTGGAGCCTACTTGAGATTTTCTCTCCCCCCCTCCCCTGCTTGCGTTCTGTCTCTCAAAAAAAAAAAAGATTAAAAAAAGATTGAGAAAATGAATTTCCCATATATATGTGTATATAACTTTCATATATAACATGCATATGTACCTGTATATGCATATGTGTATATATATATGTAGTTTTAGAAAGCCTATTTACTCAAAAATATTGGCCTACGTCCTATTAAGTGTCTGTTAAAGTCTAAGACAACTTTTCACTGAAGATCTGGTCTTTGGGTGAAACTAAATCTGGACATAGAAGTGTAAGAATATTAAATAAACTCTAGAATCACCTAAAGCAACTGAAAACCAAATGTAAATTACATGAATTTGATAAGAAATTAGGTAGTTTCCCATTGTAAGATAAGACTTATTTTTCCTGCATTACTGAAACATTGGCATTAAAATAAAAACAACAAAGAATGAGTACAGCCAAATCCCATAACAAACATAATGTAGGACCAATGTGACATTATTGAAAAGATTCAGACATATTCCTGATGGAAGGGGACTGTGTGTATGGGGGGGGGGGGAGTAAAAGTTGTGCAAGAATAATGGGTAGGGAATGAAATAAGGATACTACCATCTCCTGAGTGTTATTATATGTCCAGCTCTAGAAGTCTTTTTAAAATTAAAGTTTTTAATCCTTGTCATATATTATTATCATTCCCATTTATAGATGAAGCTCAGAGAAGTTAATTGTCTTTCCCAGGGTCATACAGAGCTCATGCAGAGTCAGGATTCAATTTTATTTCTAACTCCAGTGTTCCTGTTTTGGGTTTTCTATTAAAGGACATTGCCTCTCAAAATAAGATTGACCTTTCCAGTGGATATTCGGGAGTCTAGTTGATTGCACAAGTCATAGGTAGAAACTGTGACCTTTCTGGAATGGCACATGGTTGATGGAAAAAGTATAGGCAAGGACTATAGAATATTTATTATTGCTGGTACCATATTGCCCTTAAAATACAGTGTGACTGTGGGAATGCCACCTTTCCCCCCACCCCCTTTTCTGGCCTCAGTTTCTAAATCTTTAAAATGAGATTTATAAATTTATAATTGTGGTCCATAGTATTGTTTTTTTACTAAAGCAGTTCATTATTCTTTCAATCAGGAGAACTTCTAGAAGCATATAAGGTAAATAAATCTGAGATGCTATTATTTGAAAGACGACCATTTTTTATATTCTACTGAGAAAGGATAAAAAGTTACAGCTTAAACTGATAAAATACTTTATTACCAATTATTATTTTATTTTCTAGGTATTAGAAAAGCTTTTTAAAGCTTATTTAGAAATATTTTTATCATATGTCACAAAAAGAAACAAAATAAGGAAACTAAATTTATGTAAGATTCTTCTAAAGTTTTTTTCCCATTTAGTGTCCAATTTTCCAGATAACTTTTAGACTTATAGCTGTTTGTTTTTTTCCATATACCACTGCTGATCAACCTCTACCGTTGCTTCAAAACTAATGGTTTTGAGGCATTTCTTAAAAACATGGCTGTGCTATCCCTGAGGTTTTTTTCAAAGCCAGTGATACATATTCTTTAAATTTGATGTTGGCAAATAGACAAATATGTCTGTGTGTATTCGCTAGTGTGTGTGTGCGCATGTGTGTGTACACTTATATAAGTAAACATATGGATTTGTGGTATATGTATATATTCTATAAAACTTCCAGTTTAGATACACAAATAGGGAGTGTTCCTATTTGTTCCTATATTGTTCACCTTGATTTTCTCCAACATACGCTGCATTGTCTTTTACAAAAAAGGAACTCAAAAAATATTTATTGACATGAAGTGGACCTAAAATATTCTACTCTGATTTCTATGGTTTTCAAATTATGTGGCTTCTATATGTAATAAATAAATCCATTAGCTAGACTGAATTTTCTAGATATGCTGAAGGTACATTTCTAATGTTTACCATTTATTAGCAAGAGGAAAATAGGATAGTAAATTGCAAAACCTATCAGTGAAGGCAAATTTTTTCCTTCAAAAAGATAATTTAAAATTATAGTTTTTCATGGAGTTCTGCAGTGTTATTTGTTGATTTCTGCCTAATTAAATGCAGATTATAAAGCAAACATCTGCTAGGTTCATTCTCCCTGATCAGTTGGGTAACTAAAGGTGGCAAAATTGGTTTTCCATCTAACATACTATTTGTTTTATTATCAGCATTTTGAAATTGAATTTTTATCACCTCTTTATGCATCTAGAAATTTGTACATTAAAAATAAAAGTATTGAAAACAGTGGTTACTTTGTGTTTTATTCAGCAGAAATGTAGTGTGTGAAATCTTGGTTTGATTGATACTAAGTTAGATTCCAAATTTCTAAGTGCCCAATCTACCAGCCGGTCTTTCCAAATACTCATGTTTAATTTTGAGTTACATTTGAAATAATTTACTTAAACATGTTGTAAAAATAAGTTTGTATGTTCTAGAACAAGCTGTTCTAATAGTAGTACTTTAACATATCAAACAAATTGTTTTTGTAAACCTCTGCTTTATAATCACAAAACCAGAGTTGGTCTTTTAGCTGAAGTTCCTGCTGTCATGACTCACTCCAGTTGTAAGAATTTTGCAAGCCTTCTTCTGACCTGAATTCTAGACACACACACACACACACACACACACACACACACACACACAGAGTTTTGTTTTAAAAAATAGTATAGCATAAGAGTTCATTGCTCTGAATAATATAACCTGGTGTTTAAGAGTATAGACTTTCTGGAGTGAATTCCTGGGTTCAAGTCCTGTCTCAACCATTTACTGGCTTAGAGCCATTGAAAAGTGACTTAACCTTTGTTCCTCAGTTTCCTCCTCTGTAAAACAGACAGAGTTTAGTACCAAGTAATAGTACCAAGGAGTGCTTTGAGGGAAAACTAGTTTCATATGTATCAAACTCTTAGAATTCTACCTGCCATATATTAAATATCACATAAGTATTTGTTAAGTTAAAAGACATGAAAATGTGTTTATATCAGTAGTCACATTATATGCTGGAAGCTTTTGTAAATCTCTGACTGAAAATGAGGTGGAATATCCACTTATTTTTGTGAATTACCTCTTCTCTTGCCTCACTATAAATAAATCTTTTTGCTTTTTGCTATTACTCTTTCAGAAACTTTAATGCATTACTGTATATGAAGTGCCCAACTAGCTGGTTAATGCAATGAAACACAAAACTAGTACAAGCCCTACATTCCATACTCCCCGTGCTCCACATAATAATCAAAGTCTGTTTCTTGCTGGAAACAAGTAGAATTAGTTGGATTTCTCAAAGCAGGGTTTAAAAATTTTAATAAAGCCAATGCTATAGAAAGCTTCAGGCTCAGATATTCTTACTCAAGAGTTTTTGTGGAAGGCCACAGGAATAAAAATATTTACAAAGTTTTAAAGTGATGCCAATGACAGTCCAGCCTTAGTGATCACTGATCCAATCCAAATTCACCATCTTCACTTACTAAATTTCACTGGGCATGAGCAAGGAGCGCTGTCTTTTATTCTGAGGCATGAAAGGAATTTACAGTAAACTTTTACAAATTTTTCAAACTCAGTAAGATCCAGGTAATAGTTACATATTCTGTCTGCCCTTCTGTGCATTTGAATTGGAGAATTGAAATAGTTCTTTACCTTGCCTGGGTAACCTGAGACTCGTTTCCTTTTACAAATAGAATTTATGTTATACAAACATGATTTTTTATCTGTCTTTGTTCCTTTTAATTATCTTACATTAAACATGAATAGGATTCCCATAAGAGTTGTACTCATTGTTAGAATGTAAAGACAATTTATTATTTAATAGGTTGGGCTACTGGGTATCTTCTTCTCATTGACCTCACATTGTCTGATGAGCTCCCCTTAGACTTCAACTGGTTAAAGTAATGGAAATAATGTAAATAGATTTCATTGAACAGCTCTCCTTGAAACAGTGCAGCTGTCCCATTTTACTGTTGTTCTACTAACATACTCAGGTACACATTACTGTGTACAGTATCTGGGTTCCACACATTGGATGTGCTAGAATACTCTTAGTTTTGTGAGATGTTAGGAAGTATTATGAGAAAAGTTTTTGCAGTCAAATTTGTTTGAAAACTGTTAATTAAATCAAGAGAAATGTGTTTCTTTAGGACTTCTAAAACCATACCGATAGGCATGATCAGTCTTTAAGAGAGGGGTACGGTATGCTGTATCTTCTTACTGTTTTTACCACTTCTTTTTTTACTTAGATTATTTATCAGAACTTGTGTTCTGTAATATCGTGTTTGGGAAAGGCTTCTTGTACACTTACTTCTGGAAAGTGAGACTGAAGTAAAATTTGTTTATAATCACTTGAGCTCTTTTATCAGCTAATCCTCCTTCACCTTTGTAGATACCTGAGGGTTAAGTACAGCAGTGCAAATGTGAATAACACTGAAAAACAAATATATACCACGTAGTGCATTCCTCCCCTGGGATATCTAAGTACAGCTTTGAAAGTTACTATTTCTGTCACCAATATAGAAATTAATAGTATTGAGGATATTTATAAAGAAAAGCTATTAGCAAGATCAGCTAGGATTGCCACTGGCATTAGTGAACCTCCAACTGTTTTCCCCAGGCTTATGCCAAGCCATGGCTAGAGTACTTTCTGGATAGTAGTGAAAAACAAAAAGAACATTCCCATTAAAAATCAGATGACAGGGGCACCTGAGTGGCTCAGTCAGTTAAGCTTCCAGCTCTTGGTTTTGCCTCGGGTCATGATTTCATGGTTTGTGGGTTCAGGCTCTGCATCAGGCAGGCTCTGTGTCAACAGCATGGAGCCTGCTTGGGATTCTGTCTCTCTCTTTCTCTCACTCTCTGCACCTCCCTCTCTCTCTCTCTTTCTCAAAAAAAAAATCAGATGAAGGATCAGTGAGTAGGTACTTGAAGCCAGCTTTTGGATTAATATGAGGGAAAATGTACTATTACAGTAGGGTAACATGGTAAAACAAATAACTGAGTAAATTAAGAGCCATGACTGTATGACTCAAGGGCAGTCAACCATACCCATGGAGTTGGAAAATGTTCCACTTGGAGGAGAACTTAGAGTCACAATAGATAGGTTTCAGTTCCTATGCTGTCCCTTTGGCCTTCTATAACTGGGTACCATAGACGGGATGGCTTATAAATAGGAGAGTTATTTCTCACAGTTCTGGATACTGGGAAGTCCAAGATCAAGGGTGATGAATGATTTGGTGTCTAACAAGGGCCTGCTTCCCTCACAAATGGCTGTCTGGATGCTGTCCTCACATAGGAGAGGAAGCTCACTAATCCCATTCATAAAGGCTCTGCCCTCATGACCTAATCTACAAAGGCCTCACCTCCAAATTTCATCACATCCAGGTTAAGACTTTTAGCTCACCGTGAATTTGGTAGGGGAGGACAAAACATTCAGTGTATATAGCACATAGCAGCTTCTGTTGACGTGCAGTTACACATAAAGTGTAACATAAACAATTAGCAAAAGATCACATTTTTAGGAACTGGAATGTTGACAGCACATGGGTCACCTCCTTGCCATTTTTTATTTAATTCAGCTGTGCACTTTGCAGATAGGCTGTTGTGATTCACAGAAGTCAAGTAATTTGTTCACAGTTACACAACTAGTTAAGGATTGAGCTGGAATTTGAACCAGGTGTTTGTATCCCAAGTCATTTTTTCAAATAGACTGCTTATTTTTTCCCCCTGAAACAGCAGTGATTACCCTCTTTGCCATTTACAATCTTCAACAAGACATTCAATTACACATCATTAGTATTCACTCATCACAGTTAGGCCTGTTGAGAAGTTCCTCTTGAAGGCCGAACAGTTTTTCACACAACACATTTAAATCTGCAAGTCTTCACAGAGCTATAGGCTGAATAACAGGAGAAAGGTCATTCCAATTTGTAGAGCAAACCAAGGTGGAGAGCGGGCATGTTATTATGTTTGGTAAAGGAGGCAAGTCGGGAAGGACAGGGACATGTCTTTGTGTAGCAAAAGAGGATTTAAATATCACAGTATTGCTTTTACCTTAATGCCATCTTTAAAGTATTTTTCTTTTCACTACACAATAAAAGTGAACTCTATACACCTTAGGGCATCAATGTACACATACAAGAGGTACTCAGAAATATGTGATGGAAAGCTTTCTTTGTAGTGTTTCTTTCCCTCTTTCCTTTTAACTTTGTCTTTGTATTTAAATTAAATAGAATGTCAATCATGTATTTATTTATGGAAATCATTGTGTATCGGGATTTGGTAGAAGATGGTGACATAATTGTAGGCTTTCACCGCACAGAGTAGAAATATGGAGAATGATATTTCTAAGATGTAGATTCTTACCTATAAAGATACAGTGATTACTAGGGGTGCCTGGGTGGCTCATTGGGTTAAGTGTCTGACTCTTGATTTTGGCCTTGGTCATCATCTCACGGTTCGTGAGTTTGGGCCCTGTGTCGGGCCCTGCAAAGACAGTGCGGAGCCTGCTTGGGATTCTCTCTACTCTCTCTCTGCCCCTGTCCCACTTGTACTGTCTCTTTCTCTAAATAAATAAATGAACTTAAAACATTTTTTTAAACATATAGTGATTACTAATCATTAATAAAACATGCTTTGAGTTTTCCAATTAATATCTTTTCCGGATTCTACATTACTAGAATCTTCAATGTTCACAATGACTGGAATTGTCTTTGGTTGTGGAATTGTAACTGTGCTTTTAACTTCATTATCACTCTGGCCTGACTTTTACTAATAGGATTAAACAACCATGGTAAAAGGAAAGCAGAAATACATAACATATAGGAATCAGAGGCCGAATTCATAAAATTAGAAGAATTTAGAACTCCAGTGAACTATTACAGACTAATTGAATCTTTTCCAAATAAGGAAACAGAGACCCCAAGAGGTATAATGATGCCTGCTAAGCCTTTGGCTCAGTGTGGTGGGGACAAAGCTGAAATTCAAACTGTAAGATGATATCATTTCCCAGTCCTTCCCTTTTATCCAGTAGAAATGATTTTAAAATGACAGAATCATGAACTGGTGTAAACAAATTCCATTCTTATTGGGCATTTGCATTGGTGATAATTTGGAAGGTCAAACATTTTTTTCTTTTGCTTTACTCTGCAATGAATGTGCACTGACACAATTTGAAAATGTTATGGAATGTAGGCTTTCTATTACAATTGCCAAAATAGTAGAACATTCAGATTGTTAATTTTTGAAGACACAGCTATTTCCAAACTGTTTTTATTTGCATTATGTTTTATCACTTACTTTTTTACACATCATGAAGATTAAGGTCTTTGTAATTTAAAAATTATACAACAGCTGCTACAAACTGCTTCTTACACTGGAACATGAAATTTATATTGGGAAAATACCTATTACTAGCTATAAAATATGTATGAGGCTCTGTAGCCAAGTTTGTAAAATGGAATTTCTCCTCACAGCAAAATGGAATGGTTACTTTGCTTGGGGGATTCACTGTTATAGGAGAATTGTATTGATATGTGTTAAGTATTGTTCTACTACATGAATAATGCAGCCATCCATTGTGATACTTAGTATTTTGGAATTATTTCTATGCCATTTTATTATTTAGACACTTACTTATATGCTGCCTTTTGCAGCTGAACTTATTTTATTTGATAGAATTTGCATAATTATCTAAAGATGGGAATTGTATATTTGTGATTGATTTTGGTCTGTGTGTTTCCACAGCTAATTAGACAGATATGATTTATTTACTATACACACAATCCACATCAACCAGAAAAAAAATCATAATAAGTTGGGGGGGATTTTTTATGACAAATGGCAAGAAGTAAGCTATCTGGGATTTTCTTTTAAAAAAATGTTTCCCAGAGAATTTCACAAAAATAGAAACCAAAAAGTTTTTTTTTTTTTGATCACGTTCTATCCTCTTAACCACGTGAGTTGCACAGAGTTATCCGTTTTCAAAATCAAGTGGTAGTTAAACAGTTTGATCACCTACTGCTAACGCTATCCCCAAACAACTAAGTTAATCTTCTTCATGTATTTCTCTTCAAATATCACCAATTCACTGTAAAACTTTCAAAATCTCCCCTGCCAGTCTGCTCAGTGCAGTACTGGTACCAGAGGTCATTTTCCCATTTAAAGTCCTTCTGAGAAGAGTATCACACGAGCTTTGCAATCCTTTCCAACCTGATTTTCCAAATACATCTTACCATCCACACCCCCAGCTAGACCTGTATCATTTTCTTCTTTGTTCCCTGGCCCAGCCCTTCTCCAAAATATTCACTTTTTATAGTCCTTTTCATCCTTTCAAACACAGTATTTGTCCAATTTTCTCTCATTTTATGTGAGTCGAAATTTTTTTGAAGGGTGGGAGTGATGGCCTTGTGGTCTTGATAATCTTTCCTTATCCCTGATTTCCATTGATATGTACTGGTCACTATGCTGGGGGTAGAGCCACACTATCTGGGTCTAAATCCCAAACACACCATTTACTAGTTGTGTGATTTAGAGTGGGTTACTACTAAAGGACTACCTTATTAACCCTTATGGGCTGCTCTAACAAAATATCGCAGACTAGGTAACCTATAAACAACAAGCATTTATTGCTCACCGTTCTAGAGGCTGGGAAGTCCCAGATCAAGACACCAGTAGGGGTGAAGAAGGGTCTTCTTAGTTCATAGATAGAGATTTTTTCATGTCTTCTTACTTGGTGGAAAGGGTTAGGGAGCTCTGTGGGATCTCTTTTATAAGAAGACAGATCCCATTCATGAGAGCTCCACCCCCATGAGCTAATCACCTACTAAAGGCCCCACTGATATAATCACTCCTGAGGGGTTAGGATTTCGATATATGGATGTTGGAAATGCAAACATTCAGGGTGTAGCAATGCCTCAGTTCTGATGCCAACGAAGAGGATGATAATAGTATCTATTTAACACATTTTAAATACATACAATTCTAGTGCCTTGCATATAGTCAATGATCAGTTAATGTTAGATATTATGGGAAAATAAAATTGATACTTAATATATATTAAAAACAATCTATGATGCTTTACCTCCTTCCTGATTTTAAGACATAAAAGCATTTATATATGTCACTAAACAGCATTTATACACTTTTTAAATTTCTATTTATCTAACTGCTAATATAAATTTAGCACTTTAAATAGATACTGTCACATGCCAAATGTGGAAAAAAAAATCTTAGAATTAAGCCAAACTCTTGATCTCTTATAGAAGTTGAGAAAACCTTTCTGACTTTGACCACCTTTGATCTCTAGCATTGTCCCTTCATATGTGCATAGAAGACTATGTCCTTAATGGAAATATGAAAATTTCCAAGAGTTTATTAAGGGTCACGTGCAGAAATGTATACGTGTAAGAAATATACAGGCATCTTCATATTTAATGATGTGATTTTAGTTTTTTTAATGAAATATTATGCCCATATGACAACTTGGTATCTTCCTTCGAAAAGGTGATATGGTACAGTTATTGAATTCCACCTGTGGTTGATTGTTTGATGGTGGATTATGGATTCCAAATGGTGCAAGGGCTTAGATCCTTCATGAGACAGGCAGTCATAGGGTTTTGTGTAGCCCATACCATACTCTCTGTGTAGTCTAGTTGGACAAAACATTCTCTATTTTCTATAAATGTGCTCATTTGTCCCGAGTGCTTGTTAACAAGTATTGAATATGGTAGAAAATTCAAGGGCAGTATAGTAAAGCACTGTCATTGGGCATAATTCTGGTTTGAATTGATAATTTGGAAAATTAATGACACAACAAAAAGTTAAATCACAAACAATAAGAAAGCATTACCCACAATTGCCCCTAATTCTAATCCTAATTGCCCATAATTCTTTCTAAAAACTTCTAAGTGCGTTTAGGTTTAATTGCAAAAGGTATTTAATTAAGGTGTGCAAATGTGCAAAATGATCTCACCACTTAATTAGTGGAAGTTCATATAAATAGTGATGATTCAGTAAAATGTACATTAATATATAAAAATATAAATATACCATTACGGATTTAATTGATTTTTATTCAGTTGCCAGAAAATATTCATATTTGTTAAACAGGTTTCAACGTATCTCTAATTGGACTGCTAGTAAGAGAATTCAAAACCCTAAATATTTTAAATATAGTACATACTCTTTTCTATTTTGGCCTTCTGATTACTTTTTAGAAATTTATTTTTTATACCTTGAGCCTGCCTTAACTTCTGCTCTACTGATTTAAATTGTTGCACTAATTTTAAGTATGTGCTAATTTGATCAGAAATGGGAAATAAGGTGTTTTTAGCGGCAAAACATTGCTTCATAATAAAGTTCGTGCTAAGTTTCAAGTGTAAATATGATCCACTTAACGCAGATTGTGTGGAATTTTGAAGCACATTTTACCTCAATCCAGTTAATAATTCTGTTTCATCTGGTATTTTCTTTTTCTATGTAACACTTTTGTAGGGTTTGCCAAAATGGGGTTCCAACTGGACTCTGCTTTTTTTTTCTTACAGTTATGATGCGCTCTTAAATATAATAAAAATACCTTTGCTTTTTGAGTTTCATAATTAAGACTTTTAACTATTTCAAGCTGACCTCCTTGTAATGAGTGCAAATTAGTGAGATTAAATTGAGATTGCTTTTGTCTCTGTCCTCTTGGTTTACATGCAACTTTTACCACACCTCATTAACTAGATAGTTCAGTGCAAAGAAATGCTAGTTTGTTCATTTTCAGTGAAAACCTGGCTCTATTAATTATGCTTGATAGATATTTTCAGCTTTAAAAATAATTTTAAGGTAAAGCTTTACATCTGTAAAAATTCCCACTTCATATTTATTAAATTTCTAAATTCAATTTAAGAATAAACTTGGTTAAAATACAATGTGTCAGCATAGGCTGGTTTATGCTGCAAAAAAAATAATTCACAAGATCTCAGTAATTTGGAACCCCAATATTCTGTTTTCAAGCTTTATGTCCAGGAGGGGTTGGCACGTTACTCTCTTCTTACTGCAAACACTCAAGGAACCAGTACTGAAAACTCTTCTTCCACAATCACTATGACAGGAAAAAGAAAACATAGTTAATCAATACTGGCTTTATGTCTTCTACCTGAAAAATGACACATCTAACTTGTGGTTCTGTTGCAATGGCCAAAGCTATGCCTAATTTCACTTGGGCCAGTTAAGCACAATTCCACCATGTGCTTGGAAAGAGAAAAACTGGGGTATTTGTGATTATCCCTAATGACCACCAAAGTCTGCCCTTCTGGTCACCACATATTGGATATACTCCCTTTTCCCTTCTACGTAAACGACATCAACAACAACAGACTTTCACATGGTTTATGAAGGAAATAACTCTCAAGTCACACAGTCATAGCACAAAATTAATGTTTAGGATACCTGGGTGAGGGGCTGTAGTTCCAAAGAGTACTGCATATGTTTCCTCCTTATCCTGAGGTCTCTGACATCAAAGACTAGTTTTCTACTACTCATACAAAATACAGACATACCTCAGAGATATTGTTGATTTGGTTCCAGACCACTGCAATAAAGCTAACATTGCAATATAGTGAGGGAAAAGGATTTTTTGGTTTCCCAGTGCATGTAAAAGTTATATTTATACTGTACTGTGCAATAGTATTATGTCAAAAAAACCCCAATGTGCATACCTTAATTTAAAATACTTTATACTATCATCTGAGCTTTCATTGTGTCATAATCTTTTTGCTGGTCTTGGGTGTTGATGGCTGCTGGCTGATCAAGGTGGTGGTTGATGAAGGATGAGGTGGCTGTGACAACTTTTTAAAGTTAGACAACAATGTCGTTTATTGCATCAACTGACACCATAAAGATATAATTACAATGAAAATTTTGAAGTATTGTGAGAATTAATAAAATGTGACACCGAGACATGAAGTGAGAAAATGCTGTTTGGAAAATGGCACAGGTAGACTTGTCTCACGCAGGGTTGCCACAAACCTTCAGTTTGTAAAAAGTACAATATCTGCAAACTGCGGTAAAATGAGGTATGTCTACATATTGTGGTGGAACTTGCTAGCACATAAAGTTAGCAATACATAGAGAAAATTATATCCAATCACCAAGTGAAATTTATTCCAGGTAGGGAAAATTGGTTGAACATTGATAATCAAACAGTGTAATCTACCATATCAGCTAAGTTGCATGCTAGTGTGCATGATTGTATCAATCAATGCAGAAAAAAAAAGTAGACAGAATTCAGTCCATCCATGATAAAATCTTCCAGCAAACTAGTAATAGAAGGAAAATCTCCTAAATTAATAATGAATAATTGCAAATACACTAAAAAAATACATTTAATGGTAGAACACTGAATGCTTATAGCCCAAGTTTGGGAGCAAGGCAAGGATTGTCCTCTCAGCATTTTTTTTTTGAAAAAAATTTTAATGTTTATTTTTGACAGAGAGAGAGAGACAGAGCATGAGCCAGGGGATGGGCAGAGAGAGAGGGAGACACAGAATCCAAAGCAGGCTCCAGGCTCCGAGCAGTCTTCACAGAGCCTGACGCGGGGCTCGAACTCACAGACCGTGAGATCATGACCTGAGCTGAAGTTGACACTCAACCGACTGAGCCACCCAGGCGCCCCTCCTCTCTTAGCATTTTTGTTCAACATAGTGATGGAGGCTATAGCCGTGGCAATAAGAAAATAAAAAATAATGGTAAATAGAAAAGGTGTACAGATTGTAAAGAAAGAAATAATTACATTTCTATATGCCAACCACAAAACCATTTGCATGACTGAAAATGAAAAATAAAAGTATCAAATCACTGTTTTACAGTTGATCCAGGAGACATGAAATGCTTAGGTGTAACTCTAACAACACATTTTAAAGGTCTGTATGCTGAAAATTATAAATTGATGAGGAAAGAGATCAATGAACACCTACATAACTTGTGAAATATGTTCATGGTTTGGATGACTAAACGTGCAAAAATGTCAGTTTTACCAAATTAAGTTTTTAGGCATTTATCTGTTTTCAGAAAGGATGTGTTTTTCAGTGATGTTTGGTATAATTCTTATAAAAATACAGGCAAGGAGTTTAGGAAGATGGCGGCGTAGGAGGACGCTGGGCTCACCGCGCGTCCTGCTGATCACTTAGATTCCACCTACACCTGCCTGAATAACCCAGAAAACCGCCAGAAGTCTAGCAGAACGGAGTCTCCGGAGCCAAGCGCAAACGACAGGCCCACAGAAGAGGGTAGGAAGGGTGGAGAGGCGGTGCACGCTCCACAGACTGGCAGGAGGGAGCCAGGGCGGAGGGGCAGCCCGCCGGCCAAGCAGAGCCCCCGAGTCTGGCTGGCGAAAGTGGAGGGGCCAGACGGAGTGTGTTCTGAGAGCAAGCGGGACTTGACATCTGGAAGGATATAAGCTAACAGCTCTGCTTAAAGAACGGGAGGGCTGGACGATAACGGGAGGGAGAGTTGTTGAGCCCCGGACAACAGAGCTTAGCTTGGTGGGGAACAAAAGTGCTCGCCAGCGCCATCTCCCTCGCCCATTCCCCAGCCAAAATCCCAAAGGGAACCAGTTCCTGCCGGGGAACTTGCTTGCACAGTGTAAACACCCAACACTGTGCTTCTGCGGATCCATCCCTCCTGAGGGTCTGACTCCCTCCAGGTGCCACAGGGCCCCACCCGAAATGGATCTCCAAGGGAGAAGCAAGCTGAGTCTGCCCCTCCCGCCCCCGTGCACCTTGCTGATCCACCCCAGTTAATACGCCAGACCCCCAGCACCACAAGCCTGGCAGTGTGCAAGTAGCCCAGATGGGCCACGCCACCCCACAGTGAATCCCACCCCTAGGAGAGGGGAAGAGAAGGCACACACCAGTCTGACTATGGCCCCAGCGGTGGGCTGGGGGCAGACATCAGGATTGACTGTGGCTCCGCCCATCAATGCAGGTTATTCAAGACAGCACAGGGGAAGTGCCCCGCAGTTCCCTACCACTCCAGGGACTATCCAAAATGACAAAACAGAAGAATTCCCCTCAAAAAAGCCTCCAGGAAATAACAACAGCTAACAAACTGATCAAAAAGTTTAAACAATATAACAGAAAGTGAATTTAGAACAATAGTCATAAAATTAATCGCTGGGCTTGAAAACAGTATAGAGGACAACAGAGAATCTATTGCTACAGAGATCAAGGGACTAAGGAACAGCCAGGAGGAGCTAAAAATGCTATCAATGAGCTGCAAAATAAAATGGAGACAACCACGGCTCGGATTGAAGAGGCAGAGGAGAGAATAGGTGAACTAGAAGATAAAATTATGGAAAAAGAAGAAGCTGAGAAAAAGAGAGATAAAAAAATCCAGGAGTAAGAGGGGAAAATTAGAGAACTAAATGATGCACTAAAGATAAATAATCTACACATAACTGGTATTCCAGAGGAGGAAGAGAGAGGGAAAGGTGCCAAAGGTGTACTTGAAGGAATAATAGCTGAGAACTTCCCTGATCTGGGGAAGGAAAAAGGCATTGAAATCCAAGAGGCACAGAGAACTCCCTTCAGACGTAACTTGAATCGATCTTTTGCACAACATATCATAGTGAAACTGGCAAAATACAAGGATAAAGAGAAAATTCTGAAAGCAGCTAGAGATAAACGTGCTCTAACATATAAACAGAGACCTATAAGACTCGTGACGGATCTCTCTGCTGAAACATGGCAGGCCAGAAAGGAATGGCAGGAGATTTTCAATGTGATGGACAGAAAAAATACGCAGCTGAGAATCCTTTATCCAGCAAGTCTGTCATTTAAAATAGAAGGAGAGATAAAGGTCTTCCCAAACAAACAAAAACTGAAGGAATTCATCACCACTAAACCAGCCCTACAAGAGATCCTAAGGGGGATCCTGTGAGACAAAGTACCAGAGACATTGCTACAAGCATGAAACCTATGGACATCACAATGACTCTAAACCTGTATCTTTCTATAATAACACTGAATGTAAATGGACTAAATGTGCCAACCAAAAGACATAGGGTATCAGAATGCATAAAAAAACAAGACCCATCTATTTGCTGTCTACAAGAGACTCATTTTAGACCTGAGGACACCTTCAGATTCAGAGTGAGGGGATGGAGAACTATTTATCATGCCACTGGAAGTCAAAAGAAAGCTGGAGTAGCCATACTTATATCAGACAAACTAGACTTTAAATTAAAGGCTGTAACAAGAGATGAAGAAGGGCATTATATAATAATTACAGGGTCTATCCATCAGGAAGAGCTAACAATTATAAATGTCTATGTGCCAAATATGGGAGCCCCCAAATATATAAAACAATTACTCATAAACATAAGCAACCTTATTGATAAGAATGTGGTAATTGCAGGGACTTTAACATTCTACTTACAGAAATGGATAGATCATCTAGACACACGGTCAATAAAGAAACAATGGCCCTGAGTGAAATATTGGATCAGATGGACTTGGCAGATATATTTAGAACTCTGCATCCCAAAGCAACAGAATATACTTTCTTCTCGAGTGCACATGGAACATTCTCCAAGATAGATCACATACTGGGTCACAAAACAGCCCTTCATAAGTATACAAGAATTGAAATCATACCATGCATACTTTCAGACCACAATGCTATGAAGCTTGAAATCAACCACAGGAAAAAGTCTGGAAAACCTCCAAAAGCATGGAGGTTAAAGAACACCCTACTAACGAATGAGTGGGTCAACCAAGCAATTAGAGAAGAAATTAAAAAATATATGGAAACAAACGAAAATGAAAATACAACAATCCAAATGCTTTGGGATGCAGTGAAGGCAGACCTGAGAGGAAAATACATTGCAATCCAGGCCTATCTCAAGAAACAAGAAAAATCCCAAACACAAAATCTAACAGCGCACCTAAAGGAAATAGAAGCAAAACAGCAAAGGCAGCCTAAACCCAGCAGAAGAAGAGAAATCATAAAGATCACAGCAGAAATAAACAATATAGAATCTAAAAAAACTGTAGAGCAGATCAACGAAACCAAGAGTTGGTTTTTTGAAAAAATAAACAAAATTGATAAACTTCTAGCCAGGCTTCTCAAAAGGAAAAGGGAGATGACCCAAATAGATAAAATCATGAATGAAAATGGAATGATTACAACCAATCCCTCAGAGATACAAACAATTATCAGGGAATACTATGAAAAATTATATGCCAACAAATTGGACAACCTGGAAGAAATGGACAAATTCCTGAACACCCACACGCTTCTAAAACTCAATCAGGAGGAAGTAGAAAGCTTGAACAGACCCATAACCAGCGAAGAAATTGAATCAGTCATCAAAAATCTCCCAACAAATGAGAGTCCAGGATGTGATGGCTTCCTAGCGGAGTTCTACCAGACGTTTAAAGCAGAGATAATACCTATCCTACTCAAGCTATTCCAAAAAATAGAAAGGGAAGGAAAACTTCCAGACTCATTCTATGAAGCCAGTATTACTTTGATTCCTAAACCAGACAGAGACCCATTAAAAAAAGAGAACTACAGGCCAATATCCCTGATGAATATGGATGCAAAACTTCTCAATAAGATACTAGCAAATCGAATTCAACAGCATATAAAAAGAATTATTCACCATGATCAAGTCGGATTCATTCCTGGGCTGCAGGGCTGGTTCAACATTCGCAAATCAATCAATGTGATACATCACATTAATAAAAGAAAAGATAAGAACCATATGATCCTATCAATCGATGCAGAAAAGGCCTTTGACAAAATTCAGCAACCTTTCTTAATAAAAACCCTCGAGAAAGTCGGGATAGAAGGAACATATTTAAAGATCATAAAAGCCATTTATGAAAAGCCCACAGCTAACATCATCCTCAATGGGGAAAAACTGAGAGCTTTTTCCGAGATCAGGAACACAACAGGGATGTCCATTCTCACCGCTGTTGTTTAACAAGTGTTGGAAGTTCTAGCATCAGCAATCAGATAACAAAAGGATATCAAAGGCATCAACATTGGCAAGGATGAAGCTAAGCTTTCACTTTTTGCAGATGACATGATATTATACATGGAAAATCCGATAGACTCCACCAAAAGTCTGCTAGAACTGATA
This sequence comes from Panthera uncia, assembly GCF_023721935.1. Lineage (NCBI taxonomy): Eukaryota > Metazoa > Chordata > Mammalia > Carnivora > Felidae > Panthera > Panthera uncia. The sequence continues at coordinate 41,256,045 of NC_064816.1, forward strand.
CATGAATTTAGCAAAATCACAGGATACAAAATCAATGTACAGAAATCAGTTGCATTCTTATACACTAACAATGAAGCAACAGAAAGACAAATAAAGAAACTGATCCCATTCACAATTGCACAAAGAAGCATAAAATACCTAGGAATACATCTAACCAAAGATGTAAAAGATCTGTATGCTGAAAACTATAGAAAGCTTATGAAGGAAATTGAAGAAGATATAAAGAAATGGAAAAACATTCCGTGCTCACAGGTTGGAAGAATAAATATTGTCAAAATGTCAATACTACCCAAAGCTATCTACACATTCAATGCAATCCCAATCAAAATTGCACCAGCATTGTACTCGAAACTAGAACAAGCAATCCTAAAATTCATAGGAACCACAAAAGTTCCCAAATAGCCAAAGTAATTTTGAAGAAGAAGACCAAAGCAGGAGGCATCACAATCCCAGACTTTAGCCTCTACTACAAAGCTGTCATCATCAAGACAGCATGGTATTGGCACAAAAACAGACACATAGACCAATAGAATAGAATAGAAACCCCAGAACTAGACCCACAAACGTATGGCCAACTAATCTCTGACAAAGCAGGAAAGAACATCCGATGGAAAAAAGACAGTCTCTTTAACAAATGGTGCTGGGAGAACGGGACAGCAACATGCAGAAGGTTGAAACTAGACCACTTTCTCACACCATTCACAAAAATAAACTCAAAATAGATAAAGGACCTGAATGTGAGACAGGAAACCATCCAAACCCTAGAGGAGAAAGCAGGAAAAGACCTCTCTGACCTCAGCCATAACAGTTTCTTACTTGACACATCCCCAAAGGCAAGGGAATTAAAAGCAAAAATGAACTACTGGGACCTTATGAAGATAAAAACTTCTGCACAGCAAAGGAAACAACCAACAAAACTAAAAGGCAACCAACAGAATGGGAAAAGATATTTGCAAATGACATATCGGACAAAGGGCTAGTATCCAAAATCTATAAAGAGCTCATCAAACTCCACACCCGTGAAACAAATAACCCAGTGAAGAAATGGGCAGAAGACATGAATAGACACTTCTCTAAAGAAGACATCCGGATGGCCAACAGGCACATGAAAAGATGCTCAACGTTGCTCCTCATCAGGGAAATACAAATCTAAACCACACTCAGATAATCACCTCACGCCAGTCAGAGTGGCCAAAATGAGCAAATCAAGAGACTATAGATGCTGGAGAGGATGGGGAGAAACGGGAACCCTCTTGCACTGTTGGTTCAAATGCAAACTGGTGCAACCGCTCTGGAAAACAGTGTGGAGCTTCCTCAAAAAATTAAAAATAGACCTACCCTATGAGCCAGCAATAGCACTGCTAGGAATTGACCCAAGGGATACAGGAGTGGTGATGCTTAAGGGCACTTGTACCCCAATGTTTATAGCCGCACTTTCAACAATAGCCAAATTATGGAAAGAGCCTAAATGTCCATCAACTGATGAATGGATAAAGAAATTGTGGTTTATATACACAATGGAGTACTACATGGCAATGAGAAAGAATGAAATATGGCCCTTTGTAGCAACATGGATGGAACTGGAGAGTGTTATGCTAAGTGAAATAAGCCATACAGAGAAAGACAGATACCATATGTTTTCAATTCTTATGTGGATCCTGAGAAACTTAACAGAAGACCATAGGGGAGGGGAAGGGAAAAAAAAAAAAAAGAGGTTAGAATGGGAGAGAGCCAATGCATAAGAGACTCTTAAAAACTGAGGACAAACTGAGGGTTGATGGGGGGTGGGAGGGACGCAAGGGCTGGTGATGGGTATTGAGGAGGGCACCTTTTGGGATGAGCACTGGGTGTTGTATGGAAACTAATTTGACAATAAACTTCATATATTGAAAAATAAAAATACAGGCAACTTTTTTATAGACATAGAAATACTGATTCTAAAGTTTATATGGAAAGGTATAAAACTACACATCTAAAACAATCTTAAAGAAAAGAATTGAGATGAATTACTTTACCTGAAAACAAGTCTGCTCTGTAACTACAGTTATCCAGACAGTGTGGTATTGACAGAGGTATAGACCCATGGCTAAATAGAAACCAGAATTAGAGTCACTCAATGAAGTCCAACTGGTTTTTGGCGAAGGTGCTAACACAACTCAATGGGAGGATGGCCTTTTCAACAAATAGGATTGAACATAAGGAATAAAAATTGAACCTTGACCTAAGCCTTATACAAAAATTAACTAAAAATTTATCATAGACTAACATAAGAAAAATTATAAAACTTAAGACACACACGTGTATGCACACACACACACACACACACACACACAGGTAAAAATCTTCCGGATCTAGTGACAGGCAAAAAATTCTTAGACTGACATCAAAACATAGTCCATAAAAGAAAAGATTGAGAAATTTGACATGAAAGTTAAAAAATGGTGTTCTGTGAATGACCCTGTTAAAAGATGAAAATATAAGATACAGACTGAGAGAAAATATTTGTGAACCCCATATCAGTAAGAAGACTAGTGTGTAAGTATATAAAGAACCTTCCAAATTCAGCAGGGGAAAAAAACAATCCAATTTGGAAATGGGTGAAAGATGTAAAGAGACATTTCACCAAATAGGATATACAGATGATTAATGTGCATATGAAGAGATGTTCAACATCGTTAACCATTTGAGAGATGCAGATTAAAAACGTGCAGTATTACTACACACCTATCAAAATGGATAAAATAATAAATAGTAATGAGACTATGTGAATTTTAGGAATTAGAGAAATTGGATCATCTATACATTTTAGGAATGTAAAATGTTACAGACATCTGGAGAAAAGATTGGCAGTTTGCTATAAAACCATGCATACAGTTACAATACAATACAGCCATTGTACCCTGAAACTTATATGTTTATTAACACAAACATCTGCACACAAATGTTCATATAGTTTATTAATAATAGTCCCAAACTGGAAATAATATAGATATCTTAAATTTTTTTTAAATGCTTATTTATTTTTGAGAGAGAGAGACAGATCATGAGCAGGGGAAGGGCAGAGAGAGAGGGAGACACAGAATCTAAAGCAGCCGCCAGGCTCTGAGCCGTCAGCACAGAGCCTGATGTGGGGCTTGAACTCACAAACCTGAGCTGAAGTGGGATGCTTAACTAACTGAGCCATTCAGGTGCCCCTATAGAGATCTTTCAATTGGGGAATGAGCAAACAGCTATACATCCGTACCATGAAATAGTACTCAATAATGAAAATAAACTGTTGATATATGCAGTGATGCATATCTCTCCAGGTAATTCTGCTGAGTAAAAAAAAAAAAAAAGGGACAATACAAAAAGGTTTCATACTGTGTAAAACTGTTTTGATTTTATTTTGAAAAGATAATTTTAGAACCGGAGAACAGATTAGTGGTTGCCAGTGGTTTAGGGAAGAAGAGGTGACAAGGGGAGAGGTGGATATGGTTGATACGGAGAAAACAGCATGAGGGATCCTTGTGCTGATACAACTGTTCTGTATCCTGACTGTGGTGGTGAATACACAAAGCTACGTGCATGATGCAATTGTATAAAACTAAATACACATATTTAGGGGCGCCTGGGTGGTTCAGTCAGTTAAATATCTGACTCTTGATTTTGGCTCAGGTCATGATGTCATGGTTTGTGAGTTCGAGCCCTGTGTTTGGCTCCAGGAGCCTGCTTGAGATTCTTTCTCCCTCTCTTTCTGCCCCTGCCCTGCTCATTTGTACATGTGCCCTCGCTCTCTCTCCAAATAAAAGTAAATAAATAAAAATGAATAAATGCACATATTTGTATATATTTTTTCATGAAGTGTGGTTTGTGCAGTTGATATTATCCCTTTTGGCATTTAGGCCATACTTTATATTAATTCTTAAATTTTTAACTCCTAGTACCTAGTGAAGAGAAAAGAGTAAATAAATATTAATAAGTGCACTCTATGTATAACACAACATATATAAAGGAAAGAAGACTAAAGATATTCAGTAGAGTATAAAGAAATGTTTCTTTTAATCCCAAGTGTGGGTGCTTTCATTGTTTGGCAAATTTTTTCTCCTCAAGATATGAAAATTCCAGTGATGGAAAAAAAACAAACAACTGATAGTTACCTAATCACCAAAGTATATGAGAAATACAACCCAACGGCTTTATCATTAATTTTATTTAAAATAAATAGCCTACCTATTCTCATGTTACATATGATACCAGACAGTGAGAATTATTATGTATGAAGGAAACACTGGTGATCTTCGTGTAGTATTGAAGCTGGTCTTGTCTGGCTCACAATATAGATCGGGCTCTAGATTAAACCTTGCATGTTAAGTGTCATTTCTAAATGACATTTCAATTGTTTGACATGTCATGGTATTCCTCTTTAACAATTTCTCATTTAACTGGCTTCTTCCACATATGCGCTCATCTTAATCATTCACTCATCCTTGAAGTAGCCAACTTTAAATGCCATGTGTTTTTATTCACAAAGCATGGAATCAATCTCATTATACTCTTGAATGCACAGCTTTTACTAGGAGATCCTCCTTCCAAGCCAAAAAATCAATTTATGTTTAATGAGAGGAATGATATCTTTTTCTGTGTGTTGGCAAAATGGGAGAGCAACGAGAGAGGGAAGAACTCCCTTTATTATATGTTAAAATGTCTCTGTGTGGGTACCTCCCATGTGCGGGTGGATCTGGCAGCTAATTTACATTGTCATATCTTGTTAATCTCACCTTCACATTCATTTGTTGTTTCAAGATAATGGAACTGAAGTAGATGTTCTGCAACAGAAGATGCACGATCACATTAAGTGCATTGATGTGTTAATGTATTACAACATACTATGATGTAGAAGTTGTCCAGTGTTCATTATGAATCTCAGGAATTAATTCACTTTAAAGACTAGGAAGAATTGCTTTGTATTACTAACACAGGAGATAACAGTTCTACAGGATTAGGGACTACTCTGGTGGGAATGACTCAGAATATACAGAGTTTACATTCACAGCTTCATGGCGAGTTTATATACAGTTAGATTTTTTTCAATTGTTAGTAGGCTAAGATTCACGAAAGAATTCCCTTTGAAATCTGTCTTCCATTATTATGTTGTAGATGAGAGGGCATGCAAGTAAGTTTTCGTGCTTCACATAATGATTTAAGATGCAAACATGTTAGTACAGATCTTTACAGTTTAACAAAATACTTTCACATATTTTTTTGATTTAGTTGTTGCTAGTAAAAGCCTGTAATTAGGCAGATCAGTTACTAACCCCAGGGAGGTTAAAGAACTTAATCAAGATCACACAGTTGGAGAAAGAGTTGAGATGATAATTCTATCTACTGGTGGAATGCATGCATGCATGAATGAATGGAAAAATAACTAACTCCAGGTCTTCTTACAAGTGGTATTTCTTTGCACCTACTAGTTCATATGGGGTATACTGTTTAACATGCCATGTTTCCCAAAATTTTCAATTGATCTTTATGCATTTGGACATAATCCTTTACATTTTTTTTAATGTTTATTTATTTTTGAGAAAGAGCGTGAGCACGGGAGGGGCAGAGAGAGAGAGGGGGACACAGAATCCTAAGAAGGCTTCTGCCTCTGAGCTGTCAGCAGAGCCCAGCGTGGGGCTCGAACCCACGGACCTGCGAGATCATGACCTGAGCTGATGTCAGATGTTTAACTGACTGAGCCACCTAGGTGCCCCTGGAGGTAATCCTTTAAACAGACGGTGTGGACAAGCCTCAAGAAAACTATTGCTTTTATGGATAAGTAATTAAATGTGTTGATTTAGATAGAAAACAGGTTAATTCGCACAGTTTAAAACTGTCAGATCTGTCTCTCATTGGTGAGAAGCAGTGACATTTGGATGTTTAGTCACCAGGCGGTAGGAATTCTATGCTGTCGGATCTACAGTATCACACTGTTCGTGATATTACCAAATGATAGGAAGCAACATTCTCATTCATATCATTGTGGAGTAAAGGTCTCTGAAAATATTTCCAATCAACCAGTGCAAATTTAGAATTACCCGTATGCATTCGTTTCCTGAATTTAATATCGTCAACATGCACTGTGTCATTTTGATGTCAGTTTTACTAATTGCCACATCAGTGACTAATTGAAGTATATTTTAAGCTTAAAGAATATGATTCTATGCTTTATCATCTTAATAAACATTTTATCACTTCTAGCACATATACCATCTCATTAAATTAATGATTTTTAGAAACATTGCCTTTATTGACAGTTTGCAATAACATGAAGAAATGAGATGAATAAGTGAATGTATGTTTTACATTTTACAAACTGTGAAACACAGACTCATGAGTCTTCTTTGCCAACAGCTTTCATTAGTTAATGGTATTCCCATTAGTTATAGTGTACACATATCATGGCAAAAGAATAATGAGGGGTTTTGCATCAAGAAAGAACACGTCGTAAGTCATGAATTGTTTTCTTCCCTTTGTAAGCAAAACTTAAGTGTAGGTGTTGCTAACCAAGAATTGGTCTTACACAAGTTCCAGGTTATTATCAACTCTTATCATAACTACTCTGAAAGGTTCCCAATTAGAAAACCTGCACCAACTCTGCCTCCTCTCAAATTGCATCCTCAGCCTGTAGCAAAAGGAATATTTTTCCAAAACCAACCATACCGACATCTATTCCATTGCTTAAAACCCTTTAATGGCTTAGAATTTCTCTTGGAATAAATACTGTATTAGGTAGTTAAAGAGCAGCTACTGTAACAGATTTTATTCACTTTAACAGAGTGGAAGGATAATTTTCATTCACGCAATAGAACAAAACAAGTGTTTCTGGTAGGCAAGATTCAGCCCAATTATGATATAAGAATCCAGGTTCCATCCCTTCATGACTCAGACTTCTCTGCATATTGATTGAAAAGTAAAGGAAGGGTGAAGAAGTCACATTGCTTCTTAAACGTGTTATCCCAAGCACGCACATCAATTTTAACATTTTCCATTGGCCAGAAATAATCTGGATCTTACTGAATTTTGTCTGGGGATATGTTGCTTCACTGCAAATCCACTTCTGGGGACAGTTTGCCATTATGAATGGTTAGATGCAATTTTAAGTGGACAGCTAACTGTCTGCTACAAACCCATCCCTTAAGATACCATGTAAGATTCTGCCAACCTGGCCTTTTTAAACACTCTTTTCTTTTTTGGCTCATACTCTTGTTCTTTCTATCTCCGTCATGCCACATATTTCCTTTTAACATAAAGTTTTTGTACACATTTTACTTTTTTCTTTTGGATCTAAATGCTGTTTGTTTTTCAAATTCTTACCCAGCCTTTCTGACCCCCATTTCTTTTGCTGTATATTCTCATAGTTATACTTTACCATGTACCTAGACTCTTCAAAACCTTTTAAACTGCTACCAGGATCTTCTAAATGCAAATATTCATCAAGAGTCAATGCCTAACTCGCGCTTCCTCAGACGCAGACCCTAATTTGAATATTCAGATGAAAGTATTTTGTTACTAGGTATGAGGAACATAAAGGGAGAGTGGTACAGGGAAGGGTAGGTAGCCAGTAATTCTAATGGCTGAATCCCATTAAGAAGACTGGAAAACAATATACTCTTCCTCATCATTAGTTTAGGATTAATGTGGAAGAGAGTCGATTTTCTAGCAGAGATACATCAAGCAGAGTGGCCTTCTGAGAAAATGTTCCGGACAACAATATGCAGATATTGGCAGATGGATCTGGCATGTGTAAAAATTTTACATATAAGGTATAAGGGCAAGACATTTATAGCATCTGCTACAGTTTACCTGAGTCTTGGTACTACTGTAATCATGCAGCTCAAGTGTTTGTTTTTGTTTGTTTTTCTTTTTTCTCTCTCTCACCTTTGTCTAATAGTTGTTTTACTGGTCATCAGCCTGTGCTCCTCCACAGTCCTGCTGGAATACCACTGACAGATGAGTATTCCTAAAGTATGTCTCCCTCATGTTAATGTGCATTCTCAACAGTCCTCAATGACTCTGTCCCTTTTTTTCTGTTTTTATTTAAATTCCAGTTAGTTACCATACAGTGTAATATTAGTTTCAAGTGTACAATATAGTGACTCAACACTTCCATACATCACCCTGTGCTCATCACAACAAGCGCACTCCTTAGTCCCCATCATCTGTTTAATCCATCCCCTACCTTCCTCCTTTACCGTAATACTAGTTTCTTCTGGGTAGTTAAGAATCGTTTTAGAGGCTCCTGGGTGGCTCAGTCGGTTGAGCGTCTGACTTCGGCTCAGGTCATGATCTCACGGTTCCTGAGTTCGAGCCCCACATCGGGCTCTGTGCTGACAGCTCGCAGCCTGGACCCTGCTTCAGATTCTGTGTCTCCCCCTCTCTCTCGTCCTTCCCCTCTCGAGCTCTGTCTCTCTCTCTGTCTCTCTCTCTCTCTCCTCAAAAATAAACATTAAAAAAATTGAAAAAAAAGAATCTATTTCTAGTTTAAAAAGTCTCTCTTTTTCACATTACTCCTTTGTTTTGCTTCTTAAATTCCACATATGAGTGAAATTAAATCGTATTTGCCTTTCTCTGACTGACTTATTCTGCTTAGCATAGTACTCTCTAGCTCCATCCATATCATTGTAAATGGCATGATTTTATTCTGTTTCTGACCAAGTGATAATTCCATTGTATATATACACCACTTCCTCTTTATCCATTCATTAGTCAGTGGACACTTGGGCCATTTCTATAGTTTGGCTATTATAGATAATGCTGCTATAAACAACGAGGTACATGCATTTGAATTAGAAGTTTTATATTCTTTGGGCAAATACCTAATAGTGCAATTGCTGGATTGTAGGGTAGTTCTGTTTTTAACTTGTTTCCAGAGTGGCTGCACAAGTTTGCGTTCTCACAAACAGTGCAAAAGGGTTCCCCTTTTCCCACATCCTCTCCAACACCTGTTGTTTCTTGTGTTGTTGATTTTAGCCATTCTGACAGGTTTGAGGCCATATCTCATTGTAGTTTTGATTGACATTTCCCTACATCTTTTTATGTGTCTGTTCACTGTCTGTATGTCTCCTTTGGAAAAATGTGTAATCCTGTCTTCTACCCATTTTTAATTCGATTATTCACTTTCTGGGCATTGAGTTTTAGAAGTTCTTTATATATTGTGGATACTAACACTTTACTGAGTAGGTCATTACCAAATTTCTTCTTCAAATCTGCAGGTTGCCTTTGATTTTTTTGATTATTAATTAATTAATTAATTAATTATTTGCTGTGGAGAAGCTTTTGATTTTGATGTAGCCCCAATAGTTTATTTTATTTTTGTTTCCCTTGCCTCAGCAGACATATCTAGAAGGAAGCTGCTATGGCCAGTATCAAAGAAGTTACTGCTTGTGCTCTCTTCTGAGATTTTTATGATTCAGACTTCAGATTTAGGTCTCTGATTCATTTTGAATTTATTTATGAAAGGAATTTCATTCCTCTGCATATTTCTTTTTTTTTCCTTTGCATATTTCTGTCCAGTTTTCCCAACACCATTTGTTGGAGACTATTTTTTTTTTCCCATTGAATATTTTCCTGCATTGTAGAAGATTAATGAACCATATAGTTGTGGATTCATTTCTGGGTTTTCTCTTCTGTACTATTGATCTTTGTGTCTGTTTTTGTGCCAGTACCATATTGTTTTGATCACTACAGCTTTGTAATGTAACTTGAAGTCCAGAATCGTGATGCTCTAGCTTGGCTTTTCTTTTTCAAAATTGCTTTCACTATTCAGGGTCTTTTGTATTTCCACACAAATGTTAATATTGTTTGTTCTAGCCTTGTGAAGAAAGATATTGGTATTTATATAGGGATTGCATTAAATGTGTACATTGCTTTGGGTAATATACACATTTTAACACTATTTGTTCTTCCAATCCATGTGCATAGAATGTCTTTCCATTTCTTTGTTTGTTTTTTTGTTTAACATTTATTCCTTTTTGAAAGGCAGAGAGAGACAGAGCATGAATGAGGGAGGGGCAGAGAGAGAGGGAGACACAGAAACAGAAGCAGGCTCCAGGCTCCCAGTTATCAGCACAGAACCCGACGGGGGGCTCGAACTCACGGACCGCAAGATCATGACCTGAGCCGAAGTCAGCCACTCAACCGACTGGGCCACCCAGGCACCCCTGTCTTTCCATTTCTTTATGTCATCTTCTATTTCTTTCATCAGTGTTTTATAGTTTTCAGAATACAGGTTTTCCACATCTTTGGTTAGGTTTATTCCTATCTATCTTATTATTTTGGGTGCAATTGTCAATGACATTGATTTCTTAATTTCTCTTTATGCTGCTTCATTATTGGTGTAGAGAAATCCAACAGATTTCTGTATGTTATTTTTTTATCCTGAGACTTTACTGAATTTATTAGTTCTATCAGGTTTTTGGTGGAGTCTTTTGGGTTTTCTGTATACAATATCATTGCATCTGCAAATAATAAAAATTTTACTTCTTTTCTGCCAATTTAGGTGCCTTTTGTTTATTTTTGTTGTCTGACTGCTGTAACTAGGACTTCCAGTACTATGTTCAGTAAATGGTGAGAGTAGACATCCTTGTCTTGTTCCTGACCACAGAGGAAAAGTTCTCAGTTTTCCCCCATTAAGGGTTTTTCATATGTGGCCTTTATTATGTTGAGGTATGTTTCCTCTAAACATATTGAGGATTTTTATCATGAATGGATGTTATACTTTGTCAAATGCTTTTTATGCATCTATTGAAATAATCATATGGTTCTTGTCCTTTCTTTTATTAATGTGGTATATCATGTTGATTGATTTGCAAAGATTGAACCACATTTGGAGCCCAGGAATAAATCCCACTTGATCATAGTGAATGCTTTTTTTTTTAATGTGTTGTTAGATTCGGTTTGCTAGTATTTTGTTGACGATTTTTGCATCCATGTTTATAAGATATATTGGATTTAAGTTCTCTTTTATTGTGGCATCTTATCTGGTTTTGGTATTAGGGTAATGCTGGCCTCCTAGAATGAATTTGGAAGTTTACTTTCCTTTTCCAATTTTTTGGAATAGTTTGAAAAGAATAGGTAATAACTCTTCTTTATTTTTTATTTTAGTATTACATTGTCAAGTTAGCTAACATACAATGTATACAGTTGTAGTCTTGGCTTCAGGATTACATTCCCATGATTCATCCCTTATATACAACACCCAGTGCTTGTCCCAACAAGTGCCCTCCTCAATGCCCATCTCCCATTTTCCCCACCCCTCCAGCCCCCAACTCCCATCAACCCTCAGTTTATCCTCTGTATTTAAGAGTCTCTTATGGTTTGCCTTACTTTCTGTTTGTAATTATTTTCCCTTCCCTTCCCTTCCCCTAGGTCTTCTGTTAAGTTTCTCAAGTTCCACATATGAGTGAACTTGTATGATATCTGTCTTTCTCTGAGTGAATTATTTCACTTAGCATAATACCCTCCACTTCCATCCACGTTATTGCAAATGGCAAGATTTCATTCTTTTTCATCACTGAGTAGTATCCCATTGTATATATACCTCATCTTCTTTCTCCATTCATCAGTTGAAGGACATTGTGCTCTTTCCATAATTTGGCTATTGTGGATAGCACTGCTATAAACATTGAGGTACATGTGCCCCTAGGAGTCAGCACTTCTGTATCCTTTGGATAAACTGTTAGTAGTGCTGTTGATGGATCTTAGGTTAATTCTATTTTTAACTTTTTGAGGAACCTCCACACTGTTTTCCAGAGTGGCTGCAACAGTTTTTATTCCCACCAGCAGTGCAAGAGGGTTCCCCTTTCTCCACATCCTTGCCAGCAGCTGTTGTTTCCTGAGTTGGGTAATAACCCTTCTTTAAATGTTTGGGAGAATTTGTTTCTGAAGGTGTCTTATCCTGGAGTTGTGTTTATTGGGAATTTTTCCATTACTGATTAAATTTTTTAATGTTAATTTATTTTTGAGAGAGAGAGAGAGAGAGAGAGAGAGAGCTTTCATCATGTGCCCCTGATGACTGATTGAGTTTTTTGTTGGTTATCAAGCTGTTCAAATTTTCTTTCTTTCTTTTTTTTTTTTAATCTTTTTTTTGGTTTTGAGAGAGTGAGAGACAGAGCATGAGCAGGGGAGGGGCAGAGAGAGAAGGAGACACAGAATCTGAAGCAGGCTCTAGGCTCCAAGCTCTCAGCACAGAGCTCATTGCAGGGCTCGAACTCATGGACCACAAGATCATGACCTGAGCTGAAGTCAGATGCTTAACTGAATGAGCCACCCATCTGCATCTATGCTGTTCATATTTTCTATTTCTTTCTGTTTCAGTTTTGGTAGTTTATATGTTTCCAGGAATTTATCCATTTCTTTTAGGTTATCAATTTGTGTGCATGTAATTTTTCATAAACTTCTATAATTATTTGTATTTCTGTGGTATTGATTGTTAATTTCCCTCTCTCACTTATGATTTTATTTATTTGGGCCATCTCTCTTTTTTTTTATAAGTATGGCTAGAGGCTTATCAATTTTATTAATTTTTTCAAAGAACCAGCTCCTAGTTTCACCAACCTGTTCTATTGTTTTTTATAGTTTCTATATCATTTATTTCTGCTCTAATCATCATTATTTCCTTCCTTCTGGTGGCTTTACACTTTGCTGTTCTCTTTCTACCTCCTTTAGGTGTAAGATTAGGTTGTTTATTTGAAAATTTTCTTGCTTTTTTTTAATAAATATATTTTTTTAATGTTTATTTTTGAGAGAGAGAGACATGGCATGAGCAGGGTTATTTATTTTTGAGAGAGACAGACACAGAGTGTGAGCAGGGGAGGTGCAGAGGGAGAGGGAGACACAGAATCTGAAGCAGGCTTCAGGCTCCGAGCTGTCAGCACAGAGCTAGACGCGGGGCTCGAACTCGGGAACCATGAGATCATGACCTGAGCCAAAGTGAGATGCTGAGCCATCCAAGCACCCCTCTTGCTTCTTGGTTAGGCCTGTATTGCTATATATTTCTCTCTTAGGACTCCTTTTGCTGCATCTTAAAGGTTTTGGAGTGTTGTGCTTTCATTTTCATTTGTTTCCGTGTATTTTTTTAAAATCTTTCTTTGATTTCCTGGTTGACCCATTAATTGTTTAGTAGCATGTTATTTAACTTCCATGTATTTGTGGTCTTTCCAGATTTATTCTTACGGTTGACTTCTAGTTGCATAGCGTTGTGTTCAGAAAAGTTCCATGGAGTAACTTTGATCTTGAATTTGGTGAGGCCTGGTTTGTGGACACATAGGTGATTGTGGAGGATGTTCCACATGCACCTTGAAAAGAATGTATATTCATTCTGCTGTTTTAGTATGGCATGTTTTGAATATATCTGTTTAGTCTTTCTGGTCCAATATGTCACTCAAAGCTATTGTTTTCTTGTTTATTTTCTGTTTATTTGATCTATCTACTGATGAAAGTGGGTATTAAAGCCCTCTACTATTATTGTATTATTACTGATTAGTTCCTTTATGTTTGTCATTAATTATTTATGTATTTGGGTGCATAAATGTTTATAACGGTTATATCTTTTTGTTGGAATGCCCTCTTTATTATTATTTAGTGCCTTTGTCTCTTTTTACAATCTTTCTATTAAAATCTAGTTTGTCCAATGTAAGAATCGGTACTCCAGCTTTCTTTTGACATAAATAGCATAATAAATGTATCTCTGTCCCTTCACTTTCCACCTACAGGTGTCTTTTGATCTAAAATAAGTCTCTTGTAGGCAGTATATAGATAGGTCTTATTTTTTATGCATTCTGACACTCTGTGTCTTGATTGGAGTGTTTCATCCATTTATGAAGTATGTATGTATGTATGTATGTATGTATTTTTATTTATTTATATAAAGTGTTTATATTTGAGAGAGAGAGAGAGAGGAGGGGCAGAGAGAGAGGGGAAAGAAGATCTGAAGCAGGCTCTGTGCTGACAACAGAGAGCTTGATGAGGGCTTAGACTCATGAACTGTGAAGTCATGACCTGAGCTGAAGTTGGATGCTTAACTGAGCCATCCCGGTGCCCTTAAAGTATTTAATGATAGATATGTGTGTATTACCATTTTATTATTTGTTTTGTCATTGTTTCTGGAGATTTTCTCTCATCCTTTTTTTCTCTTTCTTTTGTATTTTGCCTTTATCTGATTTTTATTTAGTGATATATTTAGATTTCTTTCTCTTTATTCTTTGCATGTTTATTAGTGGTTTTTAATATATGGTTACTATTGGTTTGGTATATAACCTTTCTGTATATAGAAGTCTATATTAAGTTGATGGCCATTTAAGTTTGAAACCATTCTTTTCCTTTTCTCCCCACGTTTCAGGTATATGATATTATATTTTATATTCTTTTTTGGTGTGTGTGAGTTCCTTGACTGATTTTTTTTTTTTTACAAAAATATACATTTTTTTTTTACCACTTTTGTGTTTTCTACCTTTAGACTGTCACTTTTGGTCTTTCCTTCCACTTAGACTCCCCTTTATTATTTCTTGCAGGGCTCATTTAATATCATGAACTCCTTTAGTTTTGTTTGTCTGGGAAACTCTTTTATTTCTCCCTCTATTCTGAATGATAGCTATGCTGGATAGAGTATTCTTGGCTGCAGATTTTTCCCATTCAGCACTTTGAATATATCATGCCACTCCCTTCTGGCTTGCAAAGTTTCTGTTGAAAAGATCTCCTGCTAGCCTTATGGGTTTTCCCTTATAGGTTAAAAACTTCTTTTGTCTTGCTCCTTTTAAGATTTTTTCTTTATCACTGTATTTGCAAATTAAATTATAATACATCTTTCTGTGGGCCTGCTTTTGTTGATTTTGATGGGACTTTTCTGTGCCTCTGGAATTGGATGTCTGTTTCCTTCCTCTGATTAAGGAAGTTTACTTCTATTATTTCTTCAAATAAATTTTCTTCCTTTTTTCTTTTCTTCTGGAATTCCTGTCATACAAATGTTATTACATATGATGCAGTCACTGAATCCTCTAAGTCTATTCCTATTTTACATAATTCTTCTTTCTGTCTTTTTTTTAGCTTCATTGTTGCTTTCGATTACTTTTCTTATAGGTCATTAATTCATTTCTCTGACTCTTCAGGCCTACTGCTTATTGTATGAAGTGTGTTTCTAATCTCAGTTATTGCACTCTTCATTTTTGATCGTATCTTTTTTCACTCTTTTATCTCTGTTGTAAGGGTCTCTGTGATATCTTCTGTTATCTTCTCAAGTCCGGTGAGTTTCCTTATGATTGTTGCTTTATATTTTCCATCAGGCATGTTACTTATATCGTTTCACTTTGATCTCTGGCTGTGGCCTCATCTTGTGCTTTCATCTGGGATAAATTCCTCTGTCTTCTCATTTTATCTAAGTCTCTCCCTGATTCTTTGTCTTAGAAAAGCCGCTTAAGTCTCCTGCTCGTGAACGTAATGGCCTTATGAAGAAGTCATGTAGTGCCCAGAAATTGGCCCTTCAGGGAGTGTCTCCGGTTGTGTGTGTGTGCACTCTGCAGTTATGTTCTGGCTGCTCTATCTCTCAGGCCATTCATCTCAGAGGCTCTCCTTGCCTGCAGTGTTTGGTCCCTGGCATATATGTGGCAAGTTTTAACTAGGTGTGCTCCGGTCTGCTTGTGAAATAAGACCTGTTACACGTCCACCTCCACAAAACTCTCTGGTATGGTGTTGAGGTGTGGGCAGGGTTTGTGCTGATCTTCTGAGGAGAGGGGCCCACTGCCCTGGAACTGGAGCAAGCATGACTGAAAAGGACAGTTCCACTGGACTGCAGGGGGGTCGGGCTTGGTGTAAGCAACTTAGGCAGCCAGTGCCTGTGCCATGCTGCTTTCTGCAGGTGTCTCTGTGTTTATGCTGAGGGGAACACGAGGGGAATAGCACTGGTCAGTGTCTTTGTTCCCAGAGAGAGGTCACTGTGTGAACTCTGGTTCTCAGGAATATGCTCCAAGAAGATCAAATAATTTCCCCACTGCATCTCTCAGACACTTTTCAGATTGCTGTTTCCATGCTGTCTATCCCTGGGTTGTTTGCCTGCCTTATCTCCAACAGCAGTTCAGTGCCCTCCTGGCTGTGTTCCAGCCATGCCTGCTGACTTTTAAATCTTCAGACTTTAAACCCCACTGGTTGCATGGACTCAAGAAATTCATCCCCTCCCCCTCATTTTCTAAGCCATTTTCTAGCGTCTTCTCTTTCTGTAGTTGTGGAGTTTGTTCAGTCAGTCTTCAGGTCAGTGTCTGGGGTATTTAGGATGATTTGATAGTTACTTAGTTGTGTTTATGAGATGAGGTGAGCGCAGTATCCTCCTACTCTGCCTCCGTTTTCCCATCTCTCGGGCATTCTTTATTATAAGATTCAGCCCATAGTCTTTCCTTACTTTCATATAGATTAGTTTTATTATGCTTTTTCTCCTCTCTTGACACCCGTTATCAGATTCTCTCCTTTGATATGTTCTTGTGTATTCTACATAGCTTCCTTGATCCCCTTTACCTAGAATAATCTTGGCTTATTGAATTTTCATTTATTCTTTAAGACAGCATTCAAATTTAAGCCTCGTTATTAGAAAGTTTAATCTTAGAGCTGTCCAAGTGGATTACTTTGGAGGTGATTAGTTTGCCATTCCTGTATGGTTTTAAGTTCAAGTTTGGCAAAAGTATGGTGGAGTTATCCAGGGGAGACTCGTTGAGTAGTGTATTGAATATCCAGACTTCCTAATGTCTTCTTATTCTGTGATTCTATAAACTCCTTCCTAATTAGTCCAGCTAGGATTGATCATTTTGGAAAGTGCCTGTGACATACAAAGTTTTAACTAGGATTTTAGAACCAATCACATGCACTTTTATATTCTATGGAAATTTTATACATATGTTTCTCATCTCCTCTGCTAGATGATAAATTGTCAAAAGGCAGAGATGTACCATAATTCAATCTGTATCTCAGAGTGCCAGTATTTTGCTTACAGGAAGAACTATAAGTATCTAAAACAAGTCCATACATTTTTCAGTGACCTTCACAAAGTTTCATTTTACTTTCTTCATCTACCTAACAGGTACCGAGTATATGATGAACCTAGCTCCATTGACCATGAACATAGGCCGTATGGCACTACATGTCCCTACTATCAGTGAATATTTCCCTCAGAATATACATATAAAAACCCATTCGTTTATCTTATTTCTAGAAACCATATGTTAGAAGTTTCAATGTTAGTAAATAAATAGCAATATACATTTTCTTTAGGTTAATTATTTGGGTGAACTGGAAATGTTTACATTCACATTGTAGAATATTAAGGGAATTTTTGTAGTCCTCACACCATGGCCATTATCTAATAGTTATCCCCCACTCCAAGGGGGGATTCATATCCTGTGGATGTGTTTGTATTATGTGTTTGTATCCATTTCATTTTTTACTGATTGGGCCTAGGGTATATATTTGCAAAACAGAGAGGAAAATATCTGATATTTCTACTATTATTTATATGCTGAGTGCAAAAATAAGAGTTCTCAGCCATACAGAGAAAAGTATAATATAAAATCTAATATGTTATTATTGGGTAGCAGCTCACTCTTAACAGTTCATCTTTTGCCCCTTGAAACATACTATATTTTTTCAATTCATATACAGATTTAAATTTTCATTCTCACCCTTTCTAGCATACATTCACCCATATACTACCTTGCCACAATCTCATCCTGTTTCTCATTTCATTATTAAGATTAACCATCACAGTGATAAATTAAGTACACTATTTTAATAATTCTATTGCAAATTTTTCTTGTATAAGGTCCACTTCTTTTTAATTTATTCACAAACTAGTGCATTTTTTTGTGATTTCTCTGTCCTCATCACTACCCCACATACAAGGCAAGGGGAGGGGGATGAAAGGCAACCCTAAAAGTAAAAATATTAATTAAGCCAAATACCAAATTATTCCAGATCTGGCCAACAGTAGTGTTTTGTTGTTTGTTGTTGTTGTTGTTGTTGTTGTTGTTGTTGTTTAGGTAAGAAATAAGCTACTATCTTGAAAGTCAAAGTTTGGCTTTTTGATAATTAACACTGTTACCACTTGGGGGCTTGTTAGAAGGGTAACCTCAGACTGTCTCAGATCTAATAAATCACAATCTACATTTTACTAAGTTCCTTAAGTGCTTTGTATGCAAAGTTTGGTCATGTAAGACATGGATATTACTGTGGCAAAGATAGTTAGATATCTACCAATATCTTTTGCTTTAATAGTCTAAGTTCTTAGTTTTAGCTGGTTACCAAGTTAATCATCAAGAGAATACATTTCTCAGTTTTCCTTGCACCGTGGTGTAGCTATGGGACAAAGTTTCTGGCCAATGGAATGTGCTTAGAATCTTTGTTATGATTTCTACGTTATGCCTGGTAAGTGAGTGCAAGTGAGCCCTTGTCTTCTCCATGCGCTGCCTCCTGCTAGATGGTGACAATTTGAGTGTCTAAGTTGGAACCAAAAATAAGGAAGCCATATATGAAAGATGAGTAAACCAACTCTGGATTGCTAACCTATGAACTGCTCTGTGAGAAAAAAAAAAAGTCTTACTTTTTAAAATGACTCCTGTTTTGTCTTTTTATTATTACTGCCATTGTACGGGTGATATCCAAAAGTTGACTGTATTTTCATCTTTTTACTTAACCCACCCATTTAATGACACAAAGTAAGATACAGTAAAGTGTATTTCTAAATTCTCATCATGACTTTTTCAATAGCTGAATGAATCATCTCAGTGCAACCCAGTGATTAATGCAAGTCAATGACCATTTTTATCTCTTTGGCAACTTCCAAATTCATACTGTTTAGTAGCTTTTGAGTTAAGGGTATGTCACTCTTTAGCAGGTAAAACAGTCAAAATATTACCAGGAAAAAAAAGTCCTAAAACAAGCCCTAGAGTATACAGCATAATTAAACAGTTATTTATCTTTCTGATTTTGAATGTTAATTTTGGTCTTATATCTTAAATCCCACATAATTGCATTTTTTCTGATTATACAGTTTTATACTTGGCAAAACAAACAGTATTTAACTTAGGGACTTATCTTTCTACAGCAGGAGCCCCTGGAGTTTTAGGACCTATCCCTGGCACACTGCTCTGCATAGAGAATACTTTCATTTCCGGAGTCTTTCCCAGCTTCCAATTTTGCTTTGAGCAGATATTATTTTTAATACTATTTTTTAGAATAATTTTAGATTTACCAAAAATTTACAGAGATAAAACAGTTTCCCTATATCTCACACCCAGTTTTCCCTATTATTAATGCTTTGCATTAGTCTGGTATATTTGTTATAATTAATGAACCACTACTGAATATGTTGTTATTAAGTGAATTCCAGAGTTCATTCAACTACCTTGATTTTTACTTAATTCCCTTTTACTGTTCCTGGATCCCGATTAGTTTTATTTAATTACATTGTCTCCCTAGATTCTTTCATTTTGTCCTGGTTTCTCATACTTTTCTTTTTCTTTTTCTTTTTAACATGACCTAGGCCCTTTTGTTTTGTTTTGTTTTGGTAGGGGGTTACTGGTTAGGTATTTTGTTGGCTTCTTCTCTATTGCAGTTTGGCTGGTGTTTTTCTCATTATTAAGCTGCAGTGTGGTTTTTGAGAGGAAGGTCACAGAGGTACAGTGCCATTCGTTGCATCATATCAAATGTACATACCATCTATATTATCTATGTCTTGATATTGAACTTGATCACCTGGCTAAACTAGTGTTTCTCTGGTGTCTCTACTGTGCAGTTACTCTTTAGGTCACATTTCCACATTGTCCTCTTTGGAAGCCAGTCATAGGCACAGCCCACAATTATGGAATGGCCAGTTATGCACCTCCTTTTTAAGAGTGGAATAAATATGTAACTTAAACATTTCTTTGCACATTTCTTTACTTTTTATATTTGTCTTAATGTTTATCTTATAATGCTGTTTCTGAATATTTTCTAAACACATTTTAGAAAAGCCTAATTTTCCATTTCTTCAAATCCATGTTTAAAAGGACTGACCTAAATTTCTGCATAATTTAACTATGGAAATAACTTTTGTGGGCAGTATACTAGTTTAAGGAAGATATTTTAACACAACAGTTTTAACTAATATTTATTGATTGCTCACAGTGTGAAAAGAACAGTTCTAGGTGGTTTCCATGTATTATTTAATTGGTATTAAATTCACTATATTCTAAGAATGCACATATTATTAAGCTACCACTGAGGCTCGGAGAAATTAGATAATTTTCTCAACTATTCAAAACCATTAAAATAATGGCTCAGGGAATTTAGTCCGGCCTCATTCAAGAAGGATTTGGTGATAATTATAAGACTGGTATTATATATTCAAATGTTAAGGCTAAAGCAGTTTATTCGGTAAAACTTAGAAAACACATCATATGCAAATTTTAGTTGTGAATGATTTTTATTTCAATTTCTATATAATAACAACTTCATGGTCCAATCTGATCATCCCAAACCACTCAAGGTTCAGACACTGAGGCACTCACATATCTTGGTCATCTGAGAATATATCAAGATCTATATTTAGAAAATTTCAAATAGTTTGCGTGAGTCAAGTCCTCTATGAAAAAAAAAGTTTTGTCTCTTCAGTATATCATCTAAGATGATTTTTAACAACTCATAATTGAGGATGATAGAAAGTAGGTAAGTCTTTTTATTTTGTTTTGTGTTTTGTTGTTGTTTTTGTTGTTGATGGAATATGAATGGAATTACACACATGATTAAAAGATTTCCATTTGTGATCTGTTGGAATATACAAGTGTTTCCTATTTTCATTGTACTAATTTCCTAGGATATAATTGCATAACAAAATTCACAAGCAAATGGAAAATTTTATAAGGATATCATGGCAGGCAGATCTTCCTGGAAGCACTTTTGTATATATGAATTTAACAGCCATAAAGGTTTACTCTGAATTAAATGTTCTTGTAACTGGACATTGAAGAATTAACAAGACACCAGTCATTTGTACAGGTTTCTAAACACAGTGATGTTAATTAGAAATACCCTTGCTCCAGAGACAGCAAACAGGAGGACTTGTAAGATTCTGCTTTAATGGAAACTGTAATGATGCATTTGATAGGTGTTGCATATAGAAAATGAATTAAGGGCCATTCTGCCATCATTTCATATTGTATAAGAAGAGTGCCCTTTGGCTAAATTTCATGTTAACAGTGGTTCTCATTTACTTTACTTTTGCAATTTCCATTGCCCTAAAATAAAACTGAGATAAATTCATTGAACTGCCTACTTTGACATACAGATTTTAAGCCTAAAATTTCTGGAGAGATTTAAATGGCTTTAAATAACTTGTTTTCAACTACATTATGATCACACTCTTATTGTTTAAAAAGATCAGTGTTAGATAACAGGTCACTGATAGAATTAGAAGTCAAGGTATTTAGCATGTATCTTTTCAGCTGAATTGACCATTGTGGATCTCAACAGTGGCTCACTGAGGTGCTTTTAAGCTTAGGAGCTAATATCTCTCTAAAATGGCTGTTAAAAAGAAAAATCAATGGCATCTGTAATGTATAACACAATCCTCATGAAATAGAAAATAGGATAGCTGTTTCCCTTAATATGACACCCACATTTAGTACATGAAGTATGTGACTTTTGTGTTGCAAATTCTCTCACATTGTTTTTCTTTGGTGTTAAAACCATCGTTTGAGATTGATTTAGCTTCAGTTTGGTTTTACATAGACATATGTCAGGCATGTTATCAGGTTTCTAAGGATTTTGATGCCATAGCTGTCAAATTTCACATCCAAAATATGATCCCAAACTACCGAATTTAAAGAGATGAAGCCCTGATTGTAAAATATAAATGACTGAATTTGAGTTCTAGAATTTCACCCTAAGTAAAATCAAAAGTCAAAATTTGAGATGCCTAACTATTTAACAAACAGGCATTGACTAAATAGCCATGGGATAGCTAATCAGTGAAATACCATGTAGCCATGAAGAATTTCCTATAATAGAATAATATGCAATCATATAGAAAATGTTCGTAAAAATACAGAATCACATGAAAAAATATTCACAATATATTTTAGGTGAAAATGGAGTCGGTTAAAACTTATCCTAATTTCAAAAATAAGTGGTTGAAAATATGAGTAGATATATAGACAAGCAGATAGATAAATAGGTGGAGAAAGGGAAGAAATAGAAGAGTTGAAGGAAACGGAAATGGTGACAGTGATGCAATTCTGGATTTACTTCTTTGTGCTTTTTGGATTTTTTCCAAAAATTCGTATTAAATTTTATTGGTATGTATTGAGAACAAAACAATGCTCTAGATATTAAAACTATTAGGAATTTTAATAGTCATCTCATGTTCACTTCCTTTATTTTGGAAGACCCTCACATATAGACTTCAGCGGCATACACTATAGATGATATGATGAGAAGGCAGCAGAAACCAGGGATTTCTTCTCCTGGTTGAATGTTGACTTCTCTAGACCTTAATGCTTATCTCCTTCCCTTGCCTATTGGTTATTTACTGGCGGTTCTTATTAGGTATCTTGGGTTTACATCCTTTATAAGCAAAGTGGTCTTAAAATGATTTTATATATAGGGTAAAATAATTTTTCAAATTCCCTGACATTTTGGGAACAAAGAAATGGTAGGAGACCTCCATCACTAAAGGTGAGCTAGCCCGGAGCTGTATATATGCAGAATAATATATATGCTGAACTACCACACAATTAAGAGTTATAAGAATGCACTCAACAAAGGTCCATTTGTGTGACATTCTAAGGTTTGTAGTAATGTGTTTAAATTGCATTTTGTTTCTCAGTAGAGATAGGGCATTTTAAGTACTTTGCTGATTTATGAAAGTCAAGCCTATAATATATTAATAGTATGTGATATATGGAAGGTGTTATTCATTATTAATTGCAGTGCAGAAATTAGTGAAAGAAGTAGGCAGGAATTTTAATGAACACTTCTCCATCTTTTCTTACTGTTGTTAGATTGATAGCTGGGTAAGCTAGAGTAAAACAAATATTTTCATGTCTGGGTGAACTGGGTGCAAACTTGACTTCATTTCTTGTATCTGTGACTTGGTCAGATGATTTAAATTCTCTGATTTGAACATTAGTCACTTTTTGTTAGTTACCTTGTCCATGCTATATTGGGCAAGTTAATAAAAATTTCAGTGCCTTAGTTTCTGTACATGTAAAACTGGTCTATCACTAGTACATACTTAAAAGCTTATTGTGTGGATTAAAGTGATAATACACATAAAATGCTTAGTATAGTGTCTGGTAAAAAAAAAACTCAAAAGTTATCCTTTATTATTTTATGGCACTGTTCAATATGGTAGCTTCTAGTAATGTGGCTATTTAGAGACCAGGAAAATTTTATAATTTTAAAAAAATATATATATATATATAATTTAATATATATATAATATTATACATATTTTAATAAACATATAATTTATTTTGAATTGTCATATTAGACTTACTAAAGAGCTGCAAGAAAATAGAATGATACAAAGAGTTTCCTTAGATCTCTCATAATGCTTTCCTTAATATCAACATCTCATATAACCATATGATTATCAAGAACAGGAAATTAACATTGGTACAATATTATTAACTAAAGCACATTTATTTTTCAAATTGCCATCTAGTTTGTATTAATATCTTTTTCTTCCTTTAATATCTTTTTTATTTTTAATTACAGAATTCTATATGACATCCTGCCTTGTATTTAGTTGTCACACTTACTTGGTCTCTTTTGGTATCTGATAATTCCTCTTTTCCTTTATCTTTCATGACTTTGACGCTTTTTAAGTTTACTGACCTTTTTTATATATTTTTTCATTTTTATAAAAGGTCCCTCAGTCTGAGTTGGTTTGATGTTTTCCCATGTTTGAAGTGAGGTTATGCATTTTTTTTGTAAGAATAGAAGAGAAATGAGTTTGTGTCCTTTTCAATGCAGCATATTAGAGGCTCATGATATTATGTGTCTTTTACTCATTTTACTTGTTTACCTTGAATACTTAGTTATGATGGGATCTGCAGGGTGTCTCCACTATCAACTTATTATATTTCCCTTTATAGTTTTTAAGTATCTTGGGGGAGATACCTTGAGAAAATACATTTTTTTCTTTAAGCATTGTTTACCAATTTTATCATCCTTGAGTGGATCTCGCCCGTAATATCTATTATTGCTGTGTTTTGCTAATGATTAATTTATACTTCTATTTTATTTCTACATTTAGTAATTAGAATTCTCTTGTGAGGAAGAATTGTTTATTCTCCAGTATGGATCCATGGGTGCTTATTTTATTCTATGTATTAATATTCAATATAACATCACTTCTTTTTGTTCCAATAATTCCAGCTCTGGCCATTAAGAGCTGGCCATTTAGCTACTGATATTTATTGAATAAGTTGCCATATATTTTTTTGAGTATTTAAATACTTTTTTGGCACCACAACATATTCTAGGCTCATTCTGAGTATTTTCTACCACAGCACTGGAATCAATCCCTTCTCTTAGGAGCTAGGGTTTCTTTTATTGGAGCATGACTTTTTGAAAATAGATATGGGTGTTGGATGTCTTCATAGTTATTAGGGATGTGTATATAGTAGCCCATGCATACACACGTATCTCTGTTTCTTAATCTGTATATCTGTACTTAGTATATAAAAGCATGAGTTTATACTGATACCTTTGATTCCAACACAGCAACATCGGGTTTATTCTAGCCTTTCCTCTTTGCCTATAAATACAGGTCTCATGTCCAACAGTCGTTTGATCAGATCTAATTTTCACATAGAATAGTTTCAGAATTGCTAACCCATATTCCTGGAGCAAACACTTTTACTAACCAGACTGCAACATTTATGTCAAGTTCTTTTAGCCCTTATCTTTATAGCATGTGGTCATGATTTTCAGTGTAATACAGTTTAATTGTTAGTGTTTGATTTCCATTAGGGTTCCTTGTCCCTTCACATTCTGGTTGGTTTTAATGATTTATTTGGGATGTGTGTAAAGGGTATGTGAAACACTACTATAGTTTTAAGAGTTATACAAAAAGATATGTTCAAAGAAGTGTGATTACCTCATCATCCTTACTTCTTTACTCTTATTCCTGTCCTGTTGGCCACCCTTCTTCCCCTTTCCCACCAGTTCTGTAAATAAGCAATCACTTCGACACAAATGAGAAGATACTTGTATAGTTTTAATATACTCTTTTCCTTCCATGAAGGACAGTATGCTACAGATGCTTTGGGTGCTTGGCTTTTTTCACTTAACAGTATTTTCTGAAAGTCTCTCAATTTAGGTTCAAAGCGATCTTCAATCTTATATTTTTTATAGCTGTATAGTACTCCATTGTGTATAAGCACCACAGTTTATTTTACCATTCTCATGTATGGGTATTTAGGCTATTTCCAATGTTTTAAATTATAAAAAAATAAAAAAAAACAGTTCAAATGATTACCTTATGTGTATGTACTTATGTATTGTGGAAGGGGTACCTGGTAGGGTACAGGAGTGGTATTGCTGGGTAAATACATACATAATTTTTTAAAAAGTATTTTATTTTACTTTTATTTATATTTTAAATATGAAATTTATTGTCAAATTGGTTTCCATACAACACCCAGTGCTCATCCCAACAGGTGCCCTCCTCTATACCCACCACCCACCCTCCCCTCCCTCTCACGCCCCATCAACCCTCAGTTTGTTCTGTTTTTAAGAGTCTCTTACGTTTTGGCTCTGTCCCTCTCTAACCTTTTTTTTTTTCTCTTTCCTTCCCCCATCGTCTTCTGTTAAGTTTCTCAGGATCCACATAAGAATGAAAACATATGGTTTCTGTCTTTCTCTGTATGACTTATTTCACTTAGCATAACACTCTCCAGTTCCATCCACGTTGCTATAAAAGGCCATATTTCTTTCTCATTGCCACGTAGTATTCCATTGTGTATATAAACCACAATTTCTTTATCCATTCATCAGTTGATGGACATTTAGGCTCTTTCCATAATTTGGCTATTGTTAAAAGTGCTGCTATAAACATTGGGGTACAAGTGCCCCTATAGATCACCACTCCTGTATCCCTTGGGTCAATTCCTAGCAGTGCTATTGCTGGCTCATAGGGTAGGTCTATTTTTAATTTTTTGGGGAAGCTCCACACTGTTTTCCAGAGCGGCTGCACCAGTTTGCATTCCCACCAACCGTGCAAGAGGGTTCCTGTTTCTCCACATCCTCGCCAGCATCTATAGTCTCCTAATTTGTTCATTTTAACCACTCTGACTGGCGTGAGGTGATATCTGAGTGTGGTTTTGATTTGTATTTCCCTGATGAGGAGCGACGTTGAGCATCTTTTCATGTGCCTGTTGGCCACCTGGATGTCTTCTTTAGAAAGGTATCTATTCATGTCTTCTGCCCATTTCTTCATTGGGTTATTTGTTTTTCAGGTGTGGAGTTTGGTGGGCTCTTTATAGATTTTGGATACTAGCCCTTTGCCCGATATGTCATTTGCCAATATCTTTTCCCATTCCGTTGGTTGCCTTTTAGTTTTGTTGATTGTTTCCTTTGCAGTGCAGAAGCTTTTTATCTTCATGAGGTCCCAGTAGTTCATTTTTGCTTTTAATTCCCTTGCCTTTGGGGATGTGTCAAGTAAGAAATTGCTATGGCTGAGGTCAGAGAGGTCTTTTCCTGCTTTCTCCTCTAGGGTTTGGATGGTTTCCTGTCTCACCTTCAGGTCCTTCATCCATTTTGAGTTTATTTTTGTGAATGGTGTGAGAAGGTGGTCTAGTTTCATTCTTCTGCATGTTGCTGTCCAGTTCTCCCAGCACCATTTGTTAAAGAGACTGTCTTTTTTCCATTGGATGTTCTTTCCTGCTTTGTCAAAGGTTAGTTGGCCTTACTTTTGTGGGTCTAGTTCTGGGGTTTCTATTCTATTCCATTGGTCTATGTGTCTGTTTTTGTGCCAATACCATGCTGTCTTGATGAAAACAGCTTTGTAGTAGAGGCTAAAGTCTGGGATTGTGATGCCTCCTGCTTTGGTCTTCTTCAAAATTACTTTGGCTATTGAGGGTCTTTTGTGGTTCCATATGAATTTTAGGATTGCTTGTTCTAGTTTCAAGAAGAATGCTGGTGCAATTTTGATTGGGATTGCATTGAATGTGTAGATAGCTTTGGGTAGTATTGACATTTTAACAACATTTATTCTTCCAATCCATTAGCATGGAATGTTTTTCTTTATATCTTCTTCAATTTCCTTCATAAACTTTCTATAGTTTTCAGCATACAGATCTTTTACATCTTTGGTTAGGTTTATTCCTAGGTATTTTATGCTTCTTGGTGCAATTGTGAATAGGATCAGTTTCTTTATTTGTCTTTCTGTTGCTTCATTGTTAGTGTATAAGAATGCAACTGATTTCTGTACATTGATTTTGTATCCTGCAACTTTGCTGAATTCATGTATCAGTTCTAGCAGACTTTTGGTGGAGTCTGTCGGGTTTTCCATGTATAATATCCTGTCATCTGCAAAAAGTGAAAGCTTGACTTCATCTTTGCCAATTTTGATGCCTTTGATTTCCTTTTGTTGTCTGATTGCTGATGCTAGCACTTCCAACACTATGTTAAACAACAGCAGTGAGAGTGGACATCCCTGTTGTGTTCCTCATCTCAGGGGGAAAGCTGTCAGTTTTTCTTCATTGAGGATGATATTAGCTGTGGGCTTTTCATAAATGGCTTTTATGATGTTTAAGTATGTCCCTTCTATCCCAACTTTCTCGGGGTTTTTATTAAGAAAGGATGCTGAATCTTGTCAAATGCTTTTTCTGCATCGATTGACAGGATCATATGGTTCTTATCTTTTCTTTTATTAATGTGATATATCACATTGATTGATTTGTGAATGTTGAAACAGCCCTGCAGCCCAGGAATGAATCCCACTTGATCATGGTGAATAATTCTTTTTATATGCTGTTGAATTCGATTTGGTAGTATCTTGAGAATTTTTGCATCCATATTCATCAGGGATATTGGCCTGTAGTTCTCTTTTTTTAATGGGTCTCTGTCTGGTTTTTGGAATCAAAGTAATACTGGCTTCATAGAATGAGTCTGGAAGTTTTCCTTCCCTTTCTATTTTTTGGAACAGCTTGAGAAGGATAGGTATTATCTCTGCTTTAAATGTCTGGTAGAATTCCTCTGGGAAGCCATCGGTCCTAGACTCTTATTTATTGGGAGATTTTTGATAGCTGATTCAATTTATTTGCTGGTTATGGGTCTGGTCAAGCTTTCTGTTTTTTTCTCCTGATTGAGTTTTGGAAGTGTATGGATGCTTAGGAATTTGTCCATTTCTTCCAGGTTGTCCAGTTTGTTGGCATATAATTTTTCATAGTATTCTCTGATAATTGCTTGTATTTCTGAGGGATTAGATGTAATAATTCCATTTTCATTCATGATTTTATCTATGTGGGTCATCTCCCTTTTCTTTTTGAGAAGCCTGGCTAGAGGTTTATCAATTTTGTTTATTTTTTCAAAAAACCAACTCTTGGTTTCATTGGTCTGCTCTACAGTTTTTTTTTTTTTTTTTTTTTAGATTCTATATTGTTTATTTCTGCTCTGATCTTTATTATTTCTCTTCTTCTACTGGGTTTGGGGTGTCTTTGCTGTTCTGCTTCTATTTCCTTTAGATGTGCTGTTAGATTTTGTATTTGGGATTTTTCTTGTTTCTTGAGATAGGCCTGGATTGCAATGTCTTTTCCTCTCAGGATTGCCTTTCCTGCATCCCAAAGCCTTTGGATTGTTATATTTTCATTTTTGTTTGTTTCCATATATTTTTTAATTTCTTCTCTAATTTCCTGGTTGACCCATTCATTCTTTAGTAGGGTGTTCTTTAACCTCCATGCTTTTGGAGGTTTTCCAGACTTTTCCTGTGGTTGATTTCAAGTTTTGTAGCATTGTGGTCTGACAGTGTGCATGGTATGATCTCAATTCTTTTATATTTGTGGAGGGCTGTTTTGTGACCCAGTGTGTGATCTGTCTTGTAGAATGTTCCATGTGCACCCGAGAAGAAAATATATTCTGTTGCTTTGGTATGCAGAGTTCTAAATATATCTGTCAAGTCCATCTGATCCAATGTATCATTCAGGACCCTTGTTTCTTTTTTGATCCTGTGTCTAGATGACCTATCCATTGTTGTAAGTGGAGTATTAAAGTCTTCTGCCATTACCACATTCTTTTCAATAAGGTTGCTTATGTTTGTGATTAATTGCTTTATATATTTGGGGGCTCCCATATTCGGCACATAGACATTTATAATTGTTAGCTCTTCCTGATGGATAGACACTGTAATTATTATACAATTCCCTTCTTCATCTCTTGTTACAGACTTCAATTTAAAGTGTAGTTTGTGTGATGTATGTATGGCTACTCCAGCTTTCTTTTGACTTCCAGTAGCATGATATATAGTTCTCCATCCCTTCACTTTCAATCTAAAGGTGTCCTCAGGTCTAAAATGAGTCTCTTGTAGACAGCAAATAGATGGGTCTTGTTTTTTTATCCATTTTGATACCCTATGTCTTTTGGTTGGACAATTTAGTCCATTTACATTCAGTGTTATTATAGAAAGATATGGGTTTAGACTCATTGTGATGTCCGTAGGTTTCATGCTTGTAGTGATGTCTGGTACTTTGTGGTCCTTGCAACATTTCACTCACAGAATCCCCCTTAGGATCTCTTGTAGGACTGGTTTAGTGGTGAGGAGTTCCTTCAGTTTTTGTTTGTTTGGGAAGACCTTTATCTCTCCTTCTATTCTGAATGACAGACTTGCTCGATGAAGGATTCTCAGCTGCATATTTTTTTCTGTTCATCACATTGAAGATTTCCTGCCATTCCTTTCTGGCCTGCCAAGTTTCAGTAGATAGATCTGTCACTAGTCTTATGGGTCTCCCTTTATATGTTAGAGCGTGTTTATGCCTAGCTGCTTTCAGAATTTTCTCTTTATCCTTGTATTTTGGTAGTTTTACTATGATATGTCGTGCAGAAGATTGATTCAAGTTACGTCTGAAGGGAGTTCTCTGTGCCTCTTGGATTTCAGTGCTTTTTTTGCTTCCCTTCACCAGGGAAGTTCTCAGCTATGATTTGTTCAAGTACACCTTCAGCCCCTTTCTCTCTCTCTTCCTCTTCTGGAATTCCTATTATATGGATATTGTTCCGTTTGATTGCATCACTTAGTTCTCTAATTCTCCCCTCATACTCCTGGATTTTTTTATCTCTCTTTTTCTCAGCTTCCTTTTTTCCATAATTTTATCTTCTAATTCACCTATTCTCTCCTCTGACTCTTCAATCCGAGCTGTGATCACCTCCATTTTATTTTGCACCTCATTTATAGTATTTTTTAGTTCCTCATGACTATTTTCTTAGTCCCTTGATCTCTGTAGCAATAGATTCTCTGCTGTCCTCTATACTTTTTTCAAGCCCAGCGATCTATTTTATGACCGTTATTCTAAACTCTTGTTCCGTTATATTGCTTAAATCGTTTTTGATCAGTTCATTAGCTGTTGCTACTTCCTGGAGTTTCTTTTGAGGAGAGTTCTTCTGTTTTGTCATTTTGGGTAGTCCCTGGGTTGGGGCTGAACTGCAGGGCGCTTCCCCTGTGCTGTCTGGAGTAACTTGTGTTGGGGGGTGGGGCCGCAGTCAGACCCGATGTCTGCCCCCAGCCCACTGCTGGGGCCACATTCATACTGGTGTGTTTCTTATCTTCCCCTCTCCCAGGGGCAGGACTCATTGTGGAGCAGCGTGGCCCCTGTCTAGGCTACTTGCACACTGCCAGGCTTGTGGTGCTGCTTTGATGGAATCTGGCATGTTAGCCGGGGTGGATCAGCAAGGTGCACAGGGGCCGGCTTAGCTCCTTTTGCAGTAGGCTGCAGCACCGGGAGGGCAGCAGGCAGACCCATTGGAGGGAGGAATCCACAGAAGCACAGCGTTGTGTGTTTGCACGGGGCAAGCAAGTTCGGTGAATTGGTTCCCTTTGGTGTTTCAGCTGGGGGATGGGAGAGGGCGATGGCGCTGGCCAGCACCTTTGTTCCCGCCGAGCTGAGCTCTGTCTTCCAGGGATCAACACCTCTCCCTCCAGGTGTCCTCTCACCCTCCCGCTCTCCGAGCAGAGCTGTTGACTTTTAACATTCCAGATGTTAAGGCCCGCTTGCTGTCAGAACACACTCCGTCCAGCCCCTCCGCTTTTGCAAGCCAGACTCGGGGGCTCTGCCTTGCCGGGTGGGCTGGCTGCCCCTCCACTGCCCCGGCTCCCTCCTGCCATGTAGCGTGCACTGCCTCTCTGCCCTTTGTACCCTCTTCTGTGGCCTCTTGTCTACGCTTGGCTCTGGACAGTCCATTCTGCTAGTCTTCTGGCAGTTTTCTGGGTTATTTAGGCAGGTGTGGGTGGAATCTAAGTGATCAGCAGGACGAGGTGAGCCCAGCACCCTCCTATTCCACCATCTTCCCTTGGTCTAATGCATAGGTAAATTTGTTAGCTATTGTTAAACTTCCCTCCAGAAGGGATATACAAATTTTATTCACAGTTTCACCAATATGTTGTCATGTATAATTTACCAAAGAAATAGTATTTCATTGTGGCATTAATTTATAGTTATTTAATCGTGAGTGAGTTTGATATTTTTTATGGGATTTTTCATATGTTGAGAGCTATTTTTATATAGTTTCATGTGAATTGTGTATTCATGTATTTTCCCACTTTTATTTTTTATTTTGTCCACCAGTTGTTAGTAGAGTTTTATATATACATAAAATTAGTATTTAATATGATAAATATTACAGTGCAGGAGGTTAGGATGATAACCTACCATATAGTAAAAAAATGTACATATATTTTTGACTCTTTAAAAACTTAATAACGTACTATTGACCAGAAGCCTTACTGATAACAAAGTGAATGAATGCATGTTCTGTATGTTGTATATATTATATACTGTATTTTTTCAATAAAATAAGCTATAGAAAAGAAAATATTATTAAGAAAATCATAACAGAAAATATATGTACAGTACTATAATGTAAAAAATTCATGTGTAGGTAGACCCACACATTTCAAACCTGTATTGTTCAAGGGTCATCTGTATATACCACTAGTCCTTTGTCTATGGTATATGCTGCAACTATTTTCTCCAGGCCTGTAGTTTTTTTATTATTATTATTTTTAATATTTATTTTTGAGAGAGAGAGAGACAGAGAGACAGAGAGAGAATGAGCAGGGGTAGAACAAAGAGAGAGGCAGACACAGAATCTGAAGCACGCTCCAGGATCCATCAAGCTTTCAGGACAGAGCCTGAGGGGGGGCTGAAACTCACAAACTATTAAATCATGACCTGAGCCAAAGTCGGATGCTCAACCAACTGAGCCACCCAGGCACCCTGGGTTGTTAGTTTTTTGTTTTGTCTATAGTGGATTTTTTCTGCAGAAATAAAAAAAAATATATATATATATATATATAATATTTATATAAAATACTTATATAAAATATAAATATATATAATATATTTAAATATTATAAAATATATAAAATATAAAATATATATAAATTTGACTATATATACATATATATATACACATATATATATACATATATATGTATATATATATATACATGTATATACATATATATGTATATATAGTCAAATTTTGTTAACTTTTTCCTTTTATTGCTTGTGAATTTGAGTAATAGAAAGTTTTTCCCAATACCAAGGTTAAAGAGAAATCTATTTGTATTTTCAAGTACTCGTTTGGTTTCATTCATTAGACTTCCATTTGTTTGTTTGTTTGTTTGGTGATTATTATCACATACGTGTGAGATGTGGATCTAAGTTTATCTCTTTCCAAATGGCTTTGCAGCTGTTTCAGTACCTGTTATTAACAAGTACATTTTTATGTCAGTGGTCTGAGATGCCACTATTATCATATATGAAATTGCCATATGTATTTAGATTTAATTCTGGGCATTTTATTCTCTTGGTCCGTGTGTATATTCATACAATGGTACCACACTTGTTTGTTTCTTTGTTATTGAAGTGGATGCATAATGTTATATTAGTTTCAGGTGTGGGTACCACACTGTTTTATTCATTTATTTGTTTGTTTGTTTGTTTATTTATTTATTTATTTATTTATCTGCAGTTTAAAAAAATGTTTATTTAATTTGAGAGACAGAAGGGGAGCGCAAAGAGAGGGAGAGAGAGAATCAATTACAAGCTGACTGCGCAGAGCCCGCGGCTAGGCTTGAAGTCACAAACTGTGAGATCATGACCCGAGCTGAAATCAAGAGTTGGATGCTTAACAGACTGAGCCAGCCAGGTGCCCTGGTATCACACTGTTTTACAGAGAGAGACTTTGCAGTATCTTTTCGTGTCTACGAAGGCCAGTCGTCCCGTGTATTTCTTCTCTTACAGAGTTTTTCTAGGTACTCCTGCATGTCTTCTTTCATCTGAACTTTAGTATCATTTCACCTAACTTTATGATTTGTTTGGTACAATTAGATTTGCATCGAATGTATAAATCAATTTTTGGAGAACTTGACATTCTTGCAGCATTGAGTCGTTTTATTCAAGAACACAGTGTGTCTTTACATTTGTTCAGGTCTTCCTTAGTGCCTTTTAGGAGTGCTAAACTTTTTCTCGTACATTTATATGATATTGAAATTAAATTTATTGCTAAATATTTAGTATGAATGTTACTGTGGTAAGTGGGACTTCTCTACTCCTAAGTTCTCTAATATCTCATTGTTAGAGAGTATATAGAGCCTCTAGGATTTTCAGGTGTAATACTTGAATAATAGTAAATAGAGATAGTTTTACTTCTTCTTTAGGTGTTATGTCCTATTGATTTCTCTCCTCTAATTGAGTTGGTGAACACTGTGGAAGAATGTGAAGTAGTAGTGTGATAATGGGTATTCTTACCTTGTTCCTAATCTTACTCGAAATATCTGTAGTATTTCCACATCATATAAGATACTTACTTTAAGACTAAGGTAAATACATTTTTATCAGGTTCAGAAAGAAGCCCTTAATTCAGATTTCCTTGAGTGCTTTTATCACAAATGCCTGTTATTTTTTGTCAAAGGCTTTCTTAGTGTCTACAGAATTATTTTTGTAGTTCTATATATAGTTTGCCACATACACATTTTCTGCAAATTTGCCTAAGTATTTCATTAGAGTCTGTCATATTTAATTTGTTTCAAACTATATTTGTACTAATTTATATGTTTACCTCAACAATGCCTTTTAGTACAATGCTTAGTATTCCCTTAAATGTATTTTTTATTTATTTATTTAATTTTTTAAATTTTAATTTCAGTATAGTTTACACACAATGTTATATTGATTTCAGATGTACAATACAGCGATTCAACACTTCCATATGTTTCAGTGCTCATAATGGTAAGTCTATTCTTAACTACTTATGAAATGATCCTCAGTTCAAGACAGTTGATTGCTAAATAAAAAGTAGGTGACTACCAATTAACTGAATAGAATGAACTTCCCATGTCAAGTGGTTGCTGTGGCTCAGAGGCATGGAGTCTACACTACATTTTAAGTAAACAGAAGTCATATGATATTATAGACTCTAAAGGGTAATTGCTGTTTTTTTAAAGTTTAGTATCTTTAGTGCCATCCATCCTAAGTTTGGATAATTCACTATTTTAAGAGTCTCAGTAGAAGGTAGAGATTCTTTCTTTCTTTAGAAGTTGAAAACAGCATGTATTAACTTTTTCATCCTCCCTTGCCACTAGGACATGGCCAATCAGTGAGATGCTTCCAACCGGGTCTTAACATTGGAAGGTGATAATGCAAAAATTAAAATAAATAAATAAATAAATAAATAAATAAATAAATAGACAAATAAATTGAGACTGGCTGCGAATCTACTGAAGGGGCAGCGCAAATATGTGAGTGTCAGGGGCAACAGAGTAAGTGGCTTACAACTGAGAGCTGTCACAAATACAGCAACACTCCCTTGGCACAACTTGTGGATGTGCAGTATATTTGCTAGTTAAGAAATACTTGTGTAGCCTTTCACGTACGGCTTATGCCTTTATGTCATAATTTTAACTGTCTTCTGAATCATCATCAGAACCTCTTTGTTTCTCTTCAATAGGGGAGGGGGAAAATACTCAGTACTTGGTACAGCCTTGTGGTTTAAAATCAGATCAAGATACAAATGTAAAGCCTAACTCTGCTACTTAGTAGTTGCATGACTTTTAGTAAATCAGTGAATCATTATTTTCCATAGTGAACCTGTAAATTGGGGACAATATTCCTAATTTTACGGGATTGTTATAAGACCCTAATGTTAGCAAAGGTAATGTTAGCAAAGACCCTAATACAGTTTTCATGCTATTCATAGTAGGTATTCAGTATAGTGCATAGTAATCATTATTAGTAATTATATAGTCTCAATATTGCCTGTGATGTTACAAGTATTATTTGTGTTCTCTGTGCAAGTTACCAATCTTGACTGTTAAATTTCAGCTAGACTCTTAGTTTTTCTTGCTTTTCTTTTCTCAAAATTATGCCTGTTAACTGAGTTCTCACTTTTAAAATGATATGCACGTAGCCTTTAACATCTAGTGATTAAAATTGCGAGTGAATCTGGATCTTTAAAAATGTTGGAGTGTATTAGGATGGTACTAAGTCAAGTTTTAGGAGTCTTCTGGTAAACAAACAAATAACATGTTACTGCTGTTCATTTAAGTAGGATTTTATGTTGTTCCTGAGATAGGAGTCTATAGGCAACTAATAAGAGGAACAAGTGAGTGTGAAGAAAAACCAGCTGCCCCAAACTATGAGCATCTCAAAATCAACAGATCATATAGGGGCACAAAGAGGTGAATCCAGCCCAGTGGAATATAGGGCAGATTTCTCAAACTTTGTTTTTTGGGACATTAGCACCGTTCGAAGTAGTATTTTATGAACAAAAATGTCAGCATCCCTACTTACCTGGACATCAGCATCCCTACTTACCTGGATTACTTCTTGAATATTTATTTACCATGCAAAATAGTAGAGATTCTGAAAAGTCACAGAGTAAACAACCCGGTCTCAGTTTTCTAAAACCTTTATTTTTCCCAATCTGGGGCAACCTAATTTCTTTACCTTAGTTTGTTTTGATTTGTTTTCAAACATTTTGTGATGATCCAAGTTATATGGTAGATACAATTCAGTAATGACAAACGAAACTGGAAAAGTTAGTCTGATGAATTGTGAAGACTCCTAGAAAACAGTGTAAATATTTGAAGCTTTACCCTCTAGGCCCTGAAGAGCTATTGAAGATTTTTGAGGTAGAATAAAAGGAATCAGTGACTTAGAAAGATTAATTGGCAACGGTACATATTTTTTTATTTAAAAGGGCACAGAGATGGAGGCAAGGGAATCCATTATTAAGCTGTTGTAATATCTCAATTTTAGGAAAATAATTAAGAATTAGAATGAAGGCATTGAATGTAGAATGGAAGAGATTACTTCACAGGATTTGGTGACTAATGGATGTGGATGGGAAAGGAGAAAGCAAGTTGAAAGTAGTTTAAACTGGCAGAAGGGTCCAAATTTGAGAAGTGGATACAATGTATCAGGTAGTTCTTGAAGTAATCAAATCCAGAGGATGGCTATTTGTGGAAGAATGTTGCGAATATTTTAGGAACTTAAAAATTGTAGGATTTATTCTGATGTCTCCACTTAAGTTTTCTGGAGTCACAATTTGTCAAGGATTGAAACAGCTCTCTATCTTGCATTTTCTAATCTAGTAAAGAGACTTAAAAGATGATAAACACTTCTTCTGACATGGATTGTGTCATCTTTTGCCTATTTGTTATGTAGAAGCATGTCTTACTATGTGTTTGGTCAATTGATGATTGGCATGGAAGAATGCTTCAACAACAAGATCAATGAATCCTTTAGTCCTTTGGGGTATAACATGACATACTGTGAGGGCACAATATAAAGAAAGTAATTAAGGTTCTTCCAAGGACAAATGTTCCTGAAAGATGGACAAAAAATAATCTAGGGCCAAACAATTTTTCTCACCCTTATGGAAATATCCCTGTTCATTCAGTGTCTTACATTGTGGAATGTTATGAAGCTTGAATGGAATTGTGCAAGGGAAGAAAGGAATATTAAAATCTTTATTCTTAATAAATCTTTGAGTTAGAAATTCATATCTCATGTTGCTCTAAACTTAATTCTATCAATAATCTTTTCTAGGAGTCTAAACTTTTTCTTGTCTTTTTAAAAAGTTATTCCACAGTTTTAAAAGCCACAGCTGTGAAACTGAAGTCTTGGCAACGGATAGATAAATTTGAGAGGGTTGCAGACTAACCAAGTGAAATTTTCCAATAAAATGTAAAAGATATAGGGCTGAATTGAGAGAGAGAAGAAGGGAAGAAAGGAGGAGAGAGATATTAGTGCTAAGCATGTATATTTTGAAATCATCCACATAGGTTAAAAATTATATCTTTATATGAAAAATAGAGAGTTTCTCAAAAAAGGAGAGTATAAGCAGGGGAGGTTGTATGCTACAGAAAATCTCACACAACATTCCACAATGGAGTTCTAAAAAATAAGAATTATTAGCAATGGAGATTAAGATAGAACAATGTAAGAACAAAGTGGACATATCCAGTGGAGAATTAAATGATTTTTTTAATGTTTATTTACTTTTGAGAGAGAGAGAGCGAGAGAACAATGAGCACGGGTGAGGGAGGAGCAGAGAGAGAGGGAGACACAGAATCTGAAGCAGACTCCAGGCTCTGAGCTGTCAGCACAAAGCCCGACATAGGGCTCAAACTCACAAAACGTGAGATCATGACCTGAATCGAAGTTGGACACTCAACCAACTGAGCCACCCAGGCACCCCTCCACTGGAGGTTTTGAAGGGAGAGGAAGTCAATTGAGGTAAAAAACGTCTAAGACGAATAGAAGAAAGATCATTAAATTTAGGGATAGGAAGGTGTATTAGGCAGAATAAAGGGGCCCCAGAGATGCCCTATCCTAATCTTTGGAACCTGTGAATGTGCTGTGTTACATGGCAAGGAGGAACTAAGGTTGGGGATGGAAATAGGGTTGCTAATCAGCTGACCTTAAAATAAGGAGATTTTTCTGAATTATCCAAGTAGGACCAATGTAATCACAAGGCTGTTTTATATAGGGATTTGGAAGCCAGAAGAGTATCAGACTGGTACAATATGAAAAAGATTTCATCTGGCTATTTCTGGCTTTGAGGTTGAAAAGAGGCCATAAGCCAAAGAAAGTAGTTATCCTCCAGAGTCTGGAAGGACAAGAAAATGAATTCTCTTAGAAAGTAACAAGGCCCTTCTGACACCTTGATTTTAGCTTAATGAGACCCATTTTGAAACTATGATCTCCAGATAATAAATTTGTGTTGTAAGCCACCAAGTTTGTACCAATTTGTTATAGTAGCAGTTGGAAATTAATACAGATGAGTATTGTTTACATGCATATAGAGCTTTGGTAAAAAATATAGCCATCTATTACAGAGTTACAAATGAGAAATAGAAGCAGCAGGTGTAGCCTATTTTTTCACCAAATTAGGCAAGTGGAATAAAGAAGAGAAGTAGGATGACAAGGTCTGAGAAATTGTTAATTGGAGAAAAATTCAAATGGATCTAATTAAATAGAAATAGTATTGCTTAAGAAAGGGGCTCTATTATATATAGTTCTTTCTTTGCAAGTATTCAGAACATTTCTTAAGAAGATCATACGAACATTATTGTCAAAGCAAACAAATGAAAATCTTCCAAACTAATGGATGCAGTGAGATCTAGAAACTCACAGAAAGCTGTTTCATTTACTGTAAAGAATATAAAAAAATCATGTCTAATTATATGAAATACTACCAATTATGAATGGGATGAAAATAGACACTTAAGAAAAAATTCTGGCAACTTCATAAAAATGTCAATTTTACATATTAGAAGAAAAAATATAATGGTGACATGTTAAGTGCATTTATAGAAAAAAACAAAGAAAAGTATGCTAAATCAAAGCATACACAAAGCAAAATAGAAGACTGGGAAATTGTCAACAAAATCATTGTATAATACAGAAAGGCAACCTGGCTTTTCACAAAAGTTTGTTATGAGAAAGTCTAGGAACATTTAGGAAGAAAGGTAACTATGTCAGCCAAATGCCGCTGTGGACAATGCTGAACTAAGTGAACCATTTTTATGCAAAACTACTTCTATTATAAAAACATTGGTAAAACACCCTCTGATCTTTATACTGTTACAGCTAATAATGCAGTTTTAAAATATGCCTTTTTAAATCTAGGTAAATGAACTCAGTTGAATGATTGAATGTCAATTACATGTAAATGAATGATTTAGACCAGATGACATACAGGTTTCATCTAACCTGTTCTAGTGCTGAAGATGCAAGCATTTCTTGTATAACATATCCTATGACCAAATATTTGGTAAATGTCTCATTAAACTTTGCTTTATGACTTCACAGATCTTTAACACATGAATCCCTAATATTTCCCTAAGGAAATATTCTAAATGTAGCATTTCCCCAGGTTTTTTTTTTTTTTTTGATAACTGAAACTATTGTTCCCTGGGAATCCTATAATACCAATATGCAAATGTCAGTGTTTACACAAAACCACCTATACCCCTCAAATCACAAATACCAGTATACAGATGAAATCAGAGTCCTAAAACAAAATGAAAGCTCAAAAGAATCATCTTTACTTCTTTTTAAACCTCCATTGTTGGTAGACCTTTGGAATTATATTGGACTGTTAACTACATCTTTCTGTTTCCTAGCTCTGAATTCACCACCTGGTTATCTAGTCATCAACACTTAATTATCTTCTATTTGAGAGAGTCCTCTGTGGGATTTTGGTTCAGATCTGTCAACTGAAAGAAAACCAGCTTCAGAGTAGGTTGGCAAATGCTTTATTTGTTAGTAAATGCTTTATTTGTCTTCCTGGGGAATATAGCCCAAGAAAATCTTTAAGATTGCTGTGAAGAATTGCCCTGAAATTTTTAGCTGCAATGGATTTTATATATTAAAAAGGGGGAAAAGGTTCATGTTCTTGCAAGCATCTCTCCAAATACTTTTGTGTCACAGGGATAATTTGTTATAGTTGTTAAAATGAAGGTTTACTGATAACCACATAAGCACCTGGAAGACCCATAGATCACTTTAATACATTATGTTTCTACAAAATTTGATGGTTTAAACTTACTGCTTGCATACCCCTGCTTAATTAACTTCCTGTTCTTGACTCTTTGAATTCACTTGAGATGGTCACAGAATGCTGCCATCAGTCACTTATTTTAATGCCCTGCCCTGCTTGTGCACAGACCTTTGGGCATTGAGAGCTCCTGTTTACTCAGTCTTCTTGATCACTCATTTGCCAGGTTATTCTCTACATGCTTGATTGCCCTTTGGCTTTCTGTTTTCTTAAATAGGTATCAAAACTCCTACAGTTTTTTCTTATTATAGTACTAACTATACCAATAATTTGCTTAAGCAACTAAGATGCCATTCAATTTCACGTCTTCTCTCAATGTTCACAACAACTCTATGGCAGGTGTTGTCTTTTATTTTGCAGATGAGAAAACAAAGGAAAGACTCCACAGCTGATACTTAGTAGAGGCAAGATTTGAACCTACGTTTGCTTGTCTCCAAAACGTGTATCTTAATACTATTGTATTGTGACCAGTCTTTTTGCCCTTTCTGTTCGTCATCATGAAACCTTCTTAACAATTTAAGACATTAGCCTGATTTCCAGGAATTGACCCGAAAGAGATTAGATGAAGAGGATATTACTTAGGAGAATAGAGGTCAAGGACTAGAAACTTGAGGACCACTTCTGAGGGTGATCACCAAACCTAACAGCAGAGCTGATGGTGTCTGATTTCACTCAAGCGACAGGGTGCTTCCTGGCTCCAGAACCCATATTGAGGCCTTACAAAATGGGCATGCATTTCCCCTGGAGGCACTAACATCCACCGCTTCTTTCCCAGCTACCCCTTCGTGAGGCCCACCCCTTACAGGAGGAACCTGGATTCACAGCTGTGAATATCTTCTTGTGTCCATTTTAACTAGGTGCCTTCAGTCAACAGCCCTTCCTCCTCTCTTGCCACTCGTCTTTCCAGGGGCCTGAAAAAGTGCTTCTTTTCAGTAAAGGAAGCCTTTCTGGATCTGTGCCCTTGCTCCGTGATGTTCTTTTCTGATCCCGGAAGGGTACTTCACGTTACTCATGCTTCTTCAACCCAAGAAACTGAGGTAATTGGTCGCTTTTTTTTTTGGTTGTTCTGTATTAAAAGTATATTTCGATTTCCATAGCGTCCAAAAGCTATTGGGAGCTCTTGGTATGTCTGGGCCAAATGATCTCATCAGGGTTTGCTATTCTCAGTGTTTAGATTTTCCATTCTAATAGATGTGTAGTAGTATCCCATTGTTTTTTCAATTTTCAAATTTCTAATGACGTATGCCATGGAAGATATATTTTTTTCTATTTTATTTTAAACTGAAGTATAGTTGACACATATTGTTACATTATTTTCAGGTGTACAACACGGTGTTTGGACTTATGTTATGCAGTGCTTACTGCAAGTGTAGCTACTATCATATACCACCCCATTATTATACTATTGACTCTATTTCCTTCCTGTGCTGTACATTTTATTATCATGACTTACTCATTCTATAACTAAAGACCTGTATTTCCTAC
This sequence comes from Panthera uncia, assembly GCF_023721935.1. Classification (NCBI taxonomy): domain Eukaryota; kingdom Metazoa; phylum Chordata; class Mammalia; order Carnivora; family Felidae; genus Panthera; species Panthera uncia. Next base: position 41,297,856 of record NC_064816.1, read on the forward strand.
TCCGTACATTTTGCTCATCCCTTTACCCCGCTCTCTTCTGGCAAACATCAGAGGTTGTTCTCCGTATCTACAGTTCTGTTTGTGCTCTTGGTTTATTTGTGGAACATATTTTCATATGCTTATTGTCGTCCATATATTTTCTTTGGTCAGATGTCTGTTCAGGGTTTTTGCCCACTTTGTAATCAGGTTCATGTTCTTATTGTTGAGTATTAAGGGGGTTTTGTTTTGTTTTTGTTTTTTCAGTATATTTTGGATCATAGTCCTTTACCAGGTAGGTCTTTTGCAAATATTTTCTCCCAGTCGGAGGCTTGTCTTTTCATTCTCTTCACGGTGTCTTTTGCAGAGCAGAATATTTTAGTGAGGGCTGCTTATCATTTCTTTCTTTCATGAACTGACTGGGAGCTCACAGAAATCTCATGATGCATACTGTAGAAAATCTGATAATTTAGACAGATGAAATGACTTTACCATCCCTGATGTTATATTGGTAGAGTAATGATGGCAGTGTAAGAATATGCGTCTTTTAACTCCATATCTGATATATTTTCTACTCTTTCACTTAATGTAGATTAAATAAGGACCATTTGTCTTCTGTGCATTTTTAAAGACCTGTGCAAACCACCATGTTTTAGAACAAAAGCAAAATAAATGCTCACATCTTTTGAGGTTGATGGAAATGTCTTATCGCACGCCTTGGCAACTCTTTCTGAAGCTTAAAACATATTACAAAGTCCTATCTCATCCATTTCTAATGGTAAAACCACCCTGGCTGGCTCCCTAATTCCTGTGTAACTTATCTCTTATTTATCATATTCAAATCTGCAATCCTGATGCTATTTTCGTGATCGTAATTCATACTCAACAATCTGTTTCCATTCTCAACTCAGTGAGCTGGCAATCAATTTCTTAGTGCTCTCTGGGAAGAAAGCAAAATCTAAAAATGAAGCCATTAATATATTACAAATAAGTACTAAATCTGTTAGGTAGGGGCTGACAGGTCACATTAGAATGGGTGCCCTGCGGCGCTGTGAGGCACGAGAAAGGACTTGTGATGCATGATACCATTATTGACCTTTGAGTTACACAATTTATCAGAAAGGAAAAAATAGTTTCTTTTGTGTGGGCAAAAACTGCTAAGTGAGCCCTTTACCCTAGATTTCCAGAAGAAGCAAATTGGTCATTGCAAAAGTTCACTAATTAGGCTGTTTATTCCTTCAAACTGACATGGGATTGTTACAACTTAACGTGCATGTAACATTAGTTTTTAGCTTAATATTGCATCAGAAGCCAGGGTAAAAAATAGACTGTATTTTGAGAACTATTGGAAGTGTTTGGCCTGCCTTATAATTAGAGTGTTCCCTCTATTCATCTCCATTATACACACGCACACTACTAGAAACATAAATTGCAGTGTAATAAACATAATGGTTGGTGCTCTACCACTAATACAGCACCTCCTCCAATTTGCATATGATACTTAGCTCTAAATTTTATTTATCTTATTGAATCCTTAAAATACTCATAATAACCATAAAATATGATCCAACTTAGTATTCTCATTGTACTGATGTGAAAATTGAGGGTTTGGTGAGATGAGTTGCTCAGGTTGGTACACCTAGTCAGTGGAAGAACTGGGATTCCAATCTCAGGTGGATTAACTCTAACACCCTATGCTGCAGCATTACTCTGTATTGCAGTGCATTTAAAACAAGTTGAGAGGGCCTGAAATTAGTCCCAGACATCGAACTCTATATGCACTGTATTTTAAATCAATTAAAAGTGCTCAGATATAATCACTGATGTGCTTCCAGATAATGCAACACAGTTACATCTTTTTCTTGTTCATCATTGCTGTTTAAATAAAGAGAGACATGCTCTGAAGCTTATCATTTACACAGATTTCCTGACAGCCTTAAACCATGGAACATTTTTCAAAGTTAAATTTATTAAGATATAATGTACATAAAGTAAATTTCACCTTTTTTGTGCATACAGTTCTATGAATTTTGACACATTTGTATCAACACCATTAAGGTCAAACACAGAACATTTCTGTCACCTCAAAGAGTGTTGTCAATATAGTTTTAAAATAAGCTTTCAATTTAGAATCCTTTTCATACTTACAGAAAAGTTTTGATTGTAGTACCGACAGTTTTCATAGAGCTCACACCCAGTTTCCCCTGTTGTCAGCATCTCGAGTAACTGTGGGCGTTTGTTACCGTTCTCTGCTCCAGCATTGGATCCTGGATCCACATTACATTTAGTCATCATGTCTCCTTCAGGCTCCTCTGGACTATGTCGGTTTTGTAGACTTTTCTTTCCTTGGTTTTAATGACCTTGACAGTTTGGAGGACTATTCGTCAGATAATATGTCGACTGCCCCTCAGTTGGGATTTGTCTGATGATTTTTCTCATGATTACACTGGGGTTATGGGTTTTCAGGAGAAAGAATAAAGAGTTAAAGTGACCTTCTCACATCACATCAAGAGCACATACCATCAACATGACTTATCACTGTTGATACTGACTTTTATCACCTAGCTGACATAGTGTTTGTCATGTCTCTCTACTGTAAAGTTATTCTTTTCTCCACTTAGCATTGTGCATTCTTTAGAAGGAAGTCACTATGCATTATGCAAAGTTTAAGGGGTGGGAACTTATGCTCCACCTCTTTTAGTGGGAATGTATCCACATACATTATTTAGGATTCTTTTGTGCAGGTTATTTGTCTTTTCCCATTTGTTTATTTATTCAGTCATTGATTTATATAAGTATGGACTCAGACATTTCTTTTTTTAAAAAATTTTTTGACTTTTTAAAATTTATTTTTGAGAGAGAGAGACAGAGCATGAACAGGGGAGGGGCAGAGAGAGAGGAAGACACAGAATCTGAAGCAGGCTCCAGGCTCTGAGCTGTCACCACAGAGCCCGACATGGGGCTCAAACTCACGGACCATGAGATCATGACCTGAGCCGAAGTCAGACGCTTAACCGACTAAGCCACCCAGATGCCCCAGACATTTCTTTTTTACATGAAGTTATAATCTAATACTGCATTTTCAAATTTTTTGCTCATATTGTTACAGCTCTGGGTATCAGGAGCTCTTTCAGTTGACTCCTATGTCCCTTTGACGTATCCCCATTGTTGTTTGGATTCGTTTTATTTTTATCAAATTTGGTTTAGGGTTGGTTTGTTTGTTGGTTTATCTCTGTCACTACAAGATATTCCAGGATAATTTTTTATATTCCCTCTTCAAGCTCTAGAATCAACTCTTCCTCCAAGGAGTTCCTTTTATAGGAGAAACCAAGATGTGGGTGCAGGGTGTCCTTGTTGCTATTTGAGTGTGGTGCTTCTAAGTGTTTGGAGCTGATAGAGGAGGAAATATATATGTGTGTATACTAACCCATGTCATGTATAAATTAACTATAGATAATTCTAGATATATTCATCTGTATCTGTCATTCTAACCTTCCCCCTTGCTTGTCTAGAATACTCCATGCCAACAGTTAGAAATCTGGCTCCCACTATCCACCATCCGTTTACTTACTTGTTCAATTCCAGGATACATGGATAGGGGTTTCTGAATTGTTAACCTTTACCCTGATGGGAAACAACTTTACCAATTAGAGTACAGTCCATATTTGCAATTCATTTTGCTTTTGTTCTTATAGCCTCTGCTCACTTCCAGAGTTAATTAGGCAACATAGGCTGACCTTTCTACAAGAAAATATTTGAAGTCAGGATAAAATAATACAAGTTTTATTTAATGTATAACTACATTATGAAGAGTTTAAAATTCCCAAGTTGCTTGTAATCATGGATGTACAGTCACGTAATAGTTTTAGATCTATTCTTTTGAATATTCTAATATTGTAGTACCTGCTTTTTAAATTCATTTTTCTTAGTTTAAGGTTTTGGTTTTCTTTTTCTTTTTAGACTATGCCTCATTAAAAATAGAATTCTATAGGGGCCCCTAGGTGGCTCAGTCGGTTAAGCATGTGACTTCAGCTCAGGTCATGATCGTGTGGTCCGGTCTGTGGGTTCGAGCCCTGCTTTGGGCTCTGTACTGACAGCTCTGAGCCTGTGGCCTGCTTCAGATTCTGTGTGTCCCTCTCTCTCTCTCTCTCTCTCTCTCTCTCTCTCTCTCTCCCCCTCCCCTGCTCCTTCTCTCTCTCTCTCTCTCTCTCTCTCTCTCTCTCTCTCAAAAATAAACATTTTTTTTAAAGAAGTAGAATTTATAGACCAGAGTTTGATAGTAGGATGATGTTTAAAATTATCTTCTATGGACTTTCCTTATTATTTATCTTTTCATGGACTTAAAAGGTATTAAATATATTTTTAAACTGGACCCCAAATATCAATTGAGAAACGGACTACAAATATGTGAGTTTAAAAATGCATTCTTAATGGAAATTAAATAAATGTGTTCTTAATAATAAAAGGGCATTCTTTTGAAAATACTAAGCTAATGTAGTATTTTGTCACCTGGAATAGAAAACCCCAGCAAATTCAGTGCTATCATCTACCAGAGGAATCTTAGAAGACCATGAAATCTGCTTGAATTTAAAAGAGAAATCTCATCTCAAAATATCCTTTCTGAAATTGTCTTTTGGAAGTCAAAGTCAGTGTTTTTAACATAGTTCAGAAACCACATAAAATAAAAACAAAATAATTAAAATGATCAGGCTGCAGTATTTTCTACAAAAGTCAGACTGGATGCTGGGTTGGACTCAAAGTTCCACAAAATCAATTATATACACATGCTGGAAAGGCACCTGAGATTAAGGCAAATAGAATGAGTAGGGCATCGAGGATGAGGCATCCAAAAAGAGCAAACCTTTCACCGAATATCGGGTATGAAACATTTAGAAGCCTACACTGAAGAAATCTTCTTTTGATTAAAAATTAATGATTTTTATTTATAAAATGACTAGCTTTGAGGTTTTATATATTCATAACTTCAAGGGTTTCTCATATATTTCAAGTACATTCAAGCTTTTGTAATGAAGGTTCATTTTAAATTAATGATTTATTACTTCCAGGAACATTTTAAAGTAGTTTGTAGTATGATGTTGGGCTGCAAAGAGAAACAATTGCCTCGAGAATTCTGTCAGGTAGGCCTCCTCCGTCTTAACAGGATTCAAAGGAAATGGTGGAGGCAAACCTCCGTGATTGATAACTAGATATGTGTTCTTAGTATGCAAACATGAATTCAGGTGTAATAGTGCTTTGTCTTGAAAAGCATGATTGGATGCATGGGTGAAACCACAGAGGTGACCATGGATTTGATTTTGAGCCAAACTATAATGACCATACTGTGTGCCTTTCTCTTTTCTAGCTGAAAAAACATTTTGCTGAAGGATTTACTGTTTGCTTTCATACATTTGTTGAAGTCACACAACTCTAAACCCAATATCAGAATACATTTTTTTTTAAAAAGCAAAAAACCAAACGGGCTTCCCATTTTCCCATCTTCTGTACTTCTTCCTGTGTGTATGCTTGAGAGTGACAGGGTTTACCGCAAGACTACAGATATTTTCTTCAATAACAAGTATTTTCTCAACATCCTTATTCTCATTGGTTCTAAGATTTAATAAAGGGAATTAGAAAAGTTCACAAAAATACAGGACAGATCGGTAAAATTAAGTACCTCTTAAAAGTACCAACCTAATGGTATGGGTATTTAAGTGAAGAAAAAAAAATAAGGGGATTAGGAAAACTTTGAGCATTTATTGAATGATCATGCTTTTAAAAAGCAAAGGCAGGCTAGAATTTAAGTGGATGAGGACTTGGGGAGCCTGGGTGGCTCAGGTCATGATCTCACAATTCATGAGTTTGAGCCCTGTGTTGTTCTCTGTGCTGAATGCTCAGAGCCTGGAGCTTGCTTCAGATTCTGTGTCTCTTTTTCTTTCTGCCCCTCCCCTGTTCGCTGTTTCTCTCTCAAAAATAAACATTAAAAAAAACACATTTAAGTTGATAAGGACTAGTAATAGAGGGTTTAGACTTGTCAAAGGGAGAAGAGTTTTCTGATAGAGGGTACTTCATGCCTAAAGACATAAAGGAAGGAAATACTATTAAAAGTCATACATGCCAGGGTCAGTAATTTATACATAATCTTAAAGGATCAAAAGAATTTCATCTTCAAATCTAAGAAATTAATAGAGAAGGATTGTGCACAGTTTGATAATGGGAAAGACAAATTGAACAGGCATCAATTTAAGATTTGTTATTATCGAGGTGGGAAGAAACACGGATTAAACAAGTTTGATCATTGTGGAAATTGGAAGGGAGGGAGTGAGGAGCTAAATATTGTGATTTTGTGACCAGGAGAATTTGGTAGCATTGATATAGTGTTGAAATCAGGGATGTGTTAGAAATTTTGATTCCAAGTGCCTGGGACAATGAGCATGCCCTTAAGATTTAAAAATAAATACACAAAAATGAAAAACTGGCTTTTAGAAATGCGTCAAGGGAAGGTTGCAAGAGGGCAAGCCTTATTTTTTGAACATTGCATACCCTTGCCCGCCAATATTTTACTTATAATGCACATGTTGTACATAAATCATGGTTTTCATTTATGATGGTACCTCTAGTATACGTTTCTAGAAATGAAATTATGGTTTCACAGATTTTTTCTAGATATATATTGCCATATTCTTCTCTGAAAGATCAGGTAATTTCTAGCAATGTATGAGATGGCAGTGATCATTATATTCTTGTAAAACATGAGAATTACCAGTGTTTCAACTTTTAACACTTACATTAAAAGATAAATGTTGATGATTATATTTGAATTTCTTTGATTACAAGTGGAATCATTGTTAAAGTGGATCATTGGGCTTTTTTTCCCTTTGTTCCTCCCCCCCTTCCCCTGCCACCGAAGGGGGGGAGGGAAGTGCATTTACCCAGGCACTTTACCATAACAATTTATCTATGTATTGACCTTTATATATATTTGATGTGAATTTTATTACTAGTTTTTATTTATGTTTTATTTTTCTTCATATATATATATATTCTTTTTCTGGGAGAGTGAGGTATTAGATTAGGAAAAGGCCTTGCTTATCTTGGTATGCTTGTCGTTTTTGATGCATAAATAAGTATTCAAGTAGTTTTGAAGTAGATTAGCAAATCTGAAGGAAGGTACATGTTCTTTTTATTAACTGATGTATAAGAAGAAATTGTTTCATCAATTCTATAGGGAATAGATTTTACAAAGTTTTGAAGTATGACCCACTGTGACCAAAAAATAGATGTCATTCTGAGAATGGAAAGCAGAGACGATTTAATTCATTCTTGCATGCACATTCAGCAAAACAGGATTTTTTTTTTTTTTTTGATTTGAAGATGAACACAAGTCCTTTGTCTTTCTTGAGAAAGATGTGATTGGATATTGCTCAATAACTTAGTATTAACTCAAGGCTAAGTGAAATTTTCCAGCTGGGGTGAATAAGGATTCAAAACCTTTATGAGAACAGAGGGATTGAAAATCATGCTAACTTACAGGAGTGAAGTCACCTGATCTTTTCCTTTATGATTTTTAGTGCTGGCTTCATATTTGGAAAGTCTACTCTGAGGCCAAATAGAATACACACACGTATGTAATCATATATGTGTGTATAATATATATGTAACTATCTGTGTTTTTTAACTCATTCATATGACACTTTTTTTTAAACATAAGATGGATAGTTGGTGATAAATAACTTTTTAAATAGTTGATGAATGAATGTGTGAATGTGAGAATAATGGCCCTTTCAACCCCTAACATACAGAGACCATGCCCTAATCTACAAAACCTATAAATATATACTTTTCCTGTCCAAAGGACCTTGTAAATGTGATTAAATATACATATTTTGATATGGAGAGATTATCTGGGTGATCCCAATCTAATGATAAGCCCTTAGTACATCAAAGAAATGAGAAATGGAAAGGAATTGACCTACTGTTTTTGGCTTTGAAATAAAGGAAGGGACCATATTCCAAGGAGTGTGGGTGGCACCTTCAGAAGTTGGAAACAGCTCTCTAGTCTATTAATTTATGTGTTAAATATCGATAAATGCCATTCTTTCAACCAGAACACATAATAACTACATATTGAAAGAATCCCTCTTTACTGTTTTTTTTTTTTCAATATTTGAATTATTTTGACTTGTATTGTCTAATGTTTGGTGAAAATTAAAGCTGTTAAAGTCGATGAAATCTGTATTAAAGAGACAGAAAAAGAAGAGAAAAGGCCCTCCGGGAAAACCAAGGAATCTGGGGTATGGAAGAGGGCCTACTATGACAGAAGAGTAGAGAGACCTGAAAGGTAGGTGAAGAAATTAAAATAACGTTGAACGAGGTACAGGGAATTAAGGATTATGCTTACGATAAAGAAGTCAGAAAGGGTTTGAAGAAAAAGCGTGTTTACAGGGTCAGGGTTGAGAAATTATCTTCTGATGTGCCATGCAACTCAGGAATACTTATGAAAAGGAATCTGTCAGTATTGAAGAGGTGGAGTTTACACTAGATTAAACAATGCAAAGAAGGGTGGGCTATAAGCTGAGAGGGAGCCCGAGTTTTAGAAAGGATAATTTTGAGGACAAGGAAAAATCAGAATAGCCACTGACATGGAAAGATAAAATGGGAGAGAATGAGAAGAAAGAATTGACAGTGAAGAAAAAAAAATGATCTAGTGTTTGTGGGTGGTTGTGGTGTTTTTTATTTTCTTTGTTTCTGTCCCTGTTTCCCGCCCCACCTTCTTTCCCCAGTGGACCCTGAATTTTGATTCATGGAAATCGAACACTAAATCTAATACAAAAGAAAATATACTTTTCTTATATTTACAGAGAATTTTCCCTGTTTTCTAGAAAAGTTGTAAAGAGTGAATTTGTCCCCAAACTGGTATGCATTCTTTGTATAAAAATGGTAAATGTAAACAAAGCTTTGCTATTAGAATGATATATGTGAAACTCCCCATGCACTTGGGCAGAAAAATGTTATACAAATGAAAAGTGTTGCGGGGCGCCTGGGTGGCGCAGTCGGTTAAGCGTCCGACTTCAGCCAGGTCACGATCTCGCGGTCCGTGAGTTCGAGCCCCGCGTCAGGCTCTGGGCTGATGGCTCAGAGCCTGGAGCCTGTTTCCGATTCTGTGTCTCCCTCTCTCTCTGCCCCTCCCCCGTTTATGCTCTGTCTCTCTCTGTCCCAAAAATAAATTAAAAAAAAAAAAACAAAAAAAAAACGTTGAAAAAAAAAAAAAAGAAAAGTGTTGCATATATTTTCAAAGAACACATGAGTTTATTCCTCAAGGGGAATTGTTAATTTATGTACTGCTCTTGTTCTGAAGGTATGTGCATGATTCATAAGTTAGTTTATAAGTAATTTTATATTGCAGAAAGAAAGCTAAGGGGATACTTAACTGTTTCCAAGTAGTTGAAATATTTATTGTATGATAATCAACTGTTCACCAGTTTATTGTAGTAGAGAAGGAAATCAATTTAAATTCCACCTGTAAAAGTTTATGTAAGATACAAATCTTACCTAAGCATTGTAATTTGTTGTAGACTGTTGGGACAGGAAAAGTAAATATTTCTTTTGTTGGTGTTTTTAGTTCTTATGACCCTATATTCTCTGTTCTTCACATCTACACTCCTGAATTTTACCAAAGGACTGAAAGGATATGGACCAATCCCCTGCAGTCAGCCCTTACTCATACTAGTCTTTAATCCCACCAAGTAGCCAGTTGGTTTTATTTACTTGTTTTATCCACATCTTAACGTCTGTCTATCCTGGTGTTTAAATACTGTCATGCCCATGATAATTATAGCTAATCACAGATTTACTTGAAAGTAACACCTTGTATCTGTGTCTACCTCTGCACCATTTTGAAGAACGGCCAATTAAAATATCCTGTTAGGGCTCCTGGGCGGCTCACTTGGTTAAGCTTCCGACTCTTGATTTTGGCTCAGGTCATGATCACGGTTGCGTTTCAGCCTTCTTGGGATTCTCTTTCTCTCCCTGTCTTTCTGCCCTTCCCTTCCTGGCAGGCACGTTTTCTCTCTCTCTTTTTTTTTTTCTCTCTCTCTCTCTCATAAATAAATTAAAAAAAATCCTATGTATAACTACTAATGGGAATGAGGGTAACAGTTTTCAGTTTTTGCTCTTTGAGTTTTGAATCAGCATTATCAGTCTTAAACAGGCAAATGATTTACATTGAAAAACAAATCTATACCTAGATTATTTTTGAGATCATCATTGCCATGTCCTGCTTCCATGATCCCCATTCCTTTTTTTTTCTTCCTCTTCTTCTTTTTGATGTACTACAAAAAAAATCCTAAGTGTTAATGTCCTGAAGAAGCAAGGCCATCATTTTTATTCCAAGGTAATGATTTCTTTCATGCCCCTTTCCCTCTACCCTTGCAGCCATTCGTTTATTATGCAAATAGAAGCAGGCTGAGGAGGCATATTGCAAGAGTTAATGACCAGCTAATTGTTACCACCCTCACCACCCCCTCCCATGAAAACACAGGTACTCTGAATTGATGACTAGCGTTTCCATATGCTTAATGGGAAACAAACAGGAGGCTCAGTTGTGCCGCTGACAAAACATGAGGGAAAAAATAATTTCCATCACATGCCCCTGATTTAAAAGTGCTCCAGGCCATCTTTGTTCCACAGCTAGGAGCATAATAAATTAAGAAAAAGTAGTGTATGGCTGAGATGAAATCCTGTGGGATGTGTGAGTAAACTAACAGAGAACTTGAGGGGAAAAATATAGGTAGCATTGAGTAGATAATATAAGAAGTAAGAAACAAGGTGCCATGATGTTGCACTAATGAGCTAATAATCTACAGCTGTGATACGCATCCCTCCAGCTCGCTCTGCCTCATGTATTTCATACTTCGAGAGTTTCTGCCACCATGAAAAGGCATGGTAAAGCTGGACTTGATATATAAATGGAAAAATAGATGTCATGAATTAGGGAGAATTCATAGAGAAGCAACAGGAATGCTGGAAATAACAGTTCACAAAGGATGAGAAAGAAGTGGGCACAAAAAATGTTACTTACTGAGAGAAGTTACTAGGCATAGGATATTCATTCATAATCCTTTTTATCTTCCCCAGAAGATAAATCTATAATTTCTCATTGAAGATAAGAACACTGATGTTCAGATATATTTAATTATTCACTAACTTTGTTGATTCATTTGTACATTTATCCATTTGATAACTATTTGGGCACACCTTCTTATATGTTAAGAAAAAACATCCCTTGAAATAAGGGAAAATGTGGATGCATAGTTTTCATTATATTTAATATATTCATATCTTTATGTCTCTATATGTACACATATACACTCACCCAAGTATTAAGTAATGCATTTTGTTTAACTCATATTATTATTTAAATATAGGCTTGTACTTAGTGATTTGACATGTTAAATTGTAAATGTATGTGTGGTAGAGACACATAACTATGACCAGTAGTAAATATAGAAAGTTACCTTTTATTACTCTGTTGGGTGTTAATCAGGTCTGTATTTAACCAAGTATTTTTTATCCTAACATTTTTGTTGTTATTGTTGTCTATAAATACCCATGTTTTCAAATGTTCTTGGTACTGGCTTTAACATCTTACTTGTTTCCTCATTAATTAGTGGGTTGAATAATATCTTTAAGACATTTCCTATTTGCAGGAGTGGTAAAATGAATACAAAGCCAAATCATGCATAATAAGATAAATAGCACAAACGCCTTGCCCTTGAGTGCTTGACAGGGAGAACTAATGCTTATGTGACTAACTGCAAAAACAAATGCTATGGTTTCTAAGAGCAGAGTAGGAACAGTGAACACAAAGTTTTTCTATAAGTGAAACTTGGGATGAAGCTTGAAAAATGAGAATGCAGTCTGTCGTTTGGAAAGACTTTCTAAATAGAGACAAAAAGCACCGTGAGTGACAGAGCGAGGACTTAAGCCTGTATCTGCCTGACTCCCAGCCACACTTTTTAAGTTTTTTTTTGTTTTATTTTATTTTATTTTATTTGTCATGTCCTGCTCATTCTTATCCTTTTTAGATCTACTTAACATCGTTAGTCTCTCTGGCCATAATATCCCTCCTTTAAGAAATAAGGTTTGTGGATAAAGGAATACATTATATTTATCATCACTAAGATTGATTCTCATACTGTTCTAGTAATTACAAACTCAGAATAATTAGCCTTTTTATTATCTATAACTAATAATTAGCTTTTGTTTATTATCTTTGGAACATTTAAAAAAATAATGCGAAGAAATCAGTACTGCATTTTTTCTTGGATCTCTGTATAGATGCACAATAGAAAACTTACCTCCAATGACTTGGAAACTTGAACTGACTTCTCCAGTTAAAAAAAAGCCAATGAATCTATGAAGCTCAACTTTAAATTATTATGCCTTTTAAGTTTTGGTTAAAGTCTGAAACCAGTGGAAATTGATTGTCATGTTAATATAAAAGTTGTTATTAAAGGGCTGTTTGTCTTCTCTTTCACCTCAGGTACTTTCAAATCTATCCCCCCTTTTTTTAATTCTATGTGTTTAAATCTGTATATCGGGAAATTTATTTTTGTGAATGGACAAAAGAGACAAGGTAACAGTAGCACATTTATCTTGTCCACTTTGTGTAATGTCACAAAATCACATGATATTTTCCACCCTATCCAGCTCTGAGGTGGTTGGGAAGGGACCTGAAGGATGTTGCGTTAGGGTCATATAGACTGAGAATATGTCAAATTTATTAGCTTTATACACTTAAAGCATCACTTATCCCTTTTGATATGTATGAAAATTGAAACTTTGCATTTCACCTATATGGTTATCTGATTCAGATATAGCTTCCTAAAGAACATCCTAAGTTCCTTGAGGACAGAAAGTGATTGATGAGCATATATTAGGCACACAGAGGATATTTGAATAAATTAGTAAATGAATGAATAATGAATGAAAGAAAATATCCAGGTGTGTGTGTTGTAAAGATAAATTAGATGCATTCCTTGATTTATAGAACTTGCATATCCATGGTTACAATAAGGTAATAAAATACATAACAGATTAGATTTGATATTAAAAGTATAGTTTTACATTTATCTGATTAATGGGTTGTGATTAAATATACTTTTTTCTTATAGTACAGTTTTTTTTTCCTCTGAGCATTATGCTATATGGACATTTTATATAGATGGTGTATGAGTATAAATGAAATAATACATTTCTAACTTTAAGTGGCCTGCAGACATTTTGAAATACAATCAGAGCTCTCTACCAAATGAACTTAAAATCACATAGTTATCTCCAATCAAATGCAGGTATTCACTGAGATGGAAAAAGTATAAGCTGGAAGGCTGATGTCTTTGAATTTAGGATGGTATACTTTCCTTCTAAAAGACTGGACAAATGAATACCCACATTTTCCTTTATTGCTTTTATTACCCCTAAAATGACATTGGATGCTATTTATGGCTGGTTATTAACCTTTGCCTCTATGGAAAGAAAAGAAATAGTTTCTTCCATGATACAGTTTAATGAAAATTCTTACTATAAACATAATTATTTTGGAGTCTGTAAAGCAAACAGTTAATCCTACAAATGATTTTGAAAAACATGTTGTGACAAGGTAAAGCATCACTTACATGCACATAGGGCAGCAGAGCAACAATGTGACATCAGACAATGGCAGCCAGTGTGATATGCTCTATCTTAAATTAGACATAAGTAGTGAAAAAAGTAATTGCAGATTGCATCTAAAGTCTCTTAAGTGATAGGGCTTCTAGAGAACATAAAAAGTGATTTTTCCTAGACTCTTGAACCATTTTCCAGATGATGACGTGCTGGACTTTTTTTAAAGTAGAAAGAAAGATTTTAGTATAATGAGCTTTGGTTGGAGAGAAAAAAAACCAACCAACAACAACAAATAACATTTACATGCTTAGTGTGCTTGAGGGTGTCTTCACCTCTCTATACTGTTGTTTCTCAGTAAGGATCATGGGTGTAATGCTAACTGCGTCTCTCATGCTTGAGGCTGTCTTGAGGCTTTACTGAAATACGTGTGTGTAAAGTGCTGGGAGCCATTTTGATAAAGAGTACTACCTGAGTACTAGGTATTTTTGTTGTTCATGAGGTGAATGGGTAGATTAATTGTTCTCAGTTTTTGTACACCAGAGTTCTAAGCATTGCAAGAGAGAGCAAATTGGTAATTTCATTCAGCCCTACCACTTAGCATGCTACAGAATTCTTATTTTATCAGAAAGGTCTTTGTGGCTAAGAAATGTCTGTTTAGGTGATTTGAGGGTAGTATAAGGCAGATAGAATTTAAGAAATTTTTGTATTTCTCTCAAATGTAGTTCTACCTAAAATTAGGTATCTATACCTGATTGATGTGGGTATACATTTTAGACTTAAGAAGCTGATAAGTGAACTTTGAATATTCAGTCCCATTGGAGGAGAAATGTGCGTTTCTGGGTATTACTGGGTGATGTGGGTACGCTTGGGCTATAGAAGCCGTTAGCACAGGCTCACTTGTGTGGGAGAGCGGGAGCGGCTCAAGTGATATCAATATAATATGAGAAAAGTAATTGGCAAACTAACGCTGTGGGAAGCACTTTGAAAGGTTTTGTGATACTGTGGAGTGGTGCAGAAAGGAATTTGTATTTTGAAAGGAAGGCAAGGTGTGAGTCAGGAAATAAAAGAATATATGAGATGAAGGTGTGTTGGAGGAGGAGATGACATGACTTAGAATAACTGGACTGTGGTTACTACTTGGGTATCTGTTTAAATGAGAAAAGAGGTCCTGATACAGGATGAGGTTTATTAAAAAAAAAAAAAAAGAAAACATTAAGGTAGTGTTTTTCAGCCTTGGTTGCTCATGAGTCTCTGGCAGAGCTTTTAAAAAGGTTCACTCTCAAGCCTCAGCTCAAGATGAAATAAATCAGAATCTCTGGAGGTTGAGACCTAGACATCAGTTTTCTTAAAATCTTTCTCAGTCATTCCAAAATTCAGCCAAGGGGCACATGGTGATCTAAATGCTCCTAGATCTCCATCGCCATCTCTCATCTGTCCCTGTGCAAAATACACACATTTCCAACTTGGTTTTTTATCAGACTACACAGATATTACATCCGCATGAAGATTTTATTTTCCCATTTTTTTAAGGTAATGTTGTAACTTTGTTTTGTTTTAATAAGTAATGTAAGTCATCCAGAAATGCTGATGAGCCATAAGCAAAAAACATGATACATGACCACATAGCAATAACTACCATCAATATTTTTATTCCCGTCCTTCAAAACATAGATTTAAACAAAACTGAGATGATACTGTTTATATTTTTAATGTGCTTTTTAATCTTTGATATATTGAATATGCATTCATGTCTTTCCATGCATTTCTGTAACACTGTTTTCAATGGATGGATGCACTATAGTTCTGTTTTGGTTGTTTAAGCATTCACTGTCTGTGGGATATTGACTTCCTTTTCAGTTTCTCAGTGTTCTTTTTTTTTTTTTTTTTAAGTTGTAATTGCCAATTTAGAGAATGGAGATACTATGAAGCATTTAAACTAAAATAATTGATTTACTAGGTGCTCATCTCATATGTATACATTCTTACATATCCCCTGTGGCTCTGAAACTGAATTGACATGTTCATTTAGTGAATTGACATGTTAAATTGTAAATGTTTGTGTGGTAGAGACACATAACTATGACCAGTGGTAAATATAGAAAGCTACCTTTTATTACTCTGTTGAGTATTAATCAGATCTGTATTTAACCAAGTATTTTTTATCCTAACATTTTTGTTGTTGTTGTTAAGTTGTCCATAAATACCCATGTCTTCAAATGTTCTTGGAAATGGTTTTAACATATTACTTGTTTCCTCATTAATGAGTGGGTTGAATGATATCTTTAAGACATTTCCTATTTGCAAGAGTGTTAAAATGAGTACACTCATTCTATCTTCCTCATTCCCTTCCTCTTTCTCTCCCTTGTGACTCTGTCTCTTTCTTTTGTTCTCTTTTTATCATTGTCTCTCTTGCTCTCACTCTCTATCTCATAAGTAGCATTGTGGTATGAGGACTTTCAGTATACACAAGATGAGGCAAATATTCAGGGGATGATAGTGAAATATGGGTGAATATGGATATTTTCACAGTGGTTTAAATGTTAGAGTATTTTTAATATAATAGAAGACATCTGAAGAGCAATATTATGTATGTTCCCCCCCCCCCAATATGGTGTTATGAGTTTTTTGCAATCTCTAGCTAATTTTAAAGTAGGAAACCCAATTAATAAAATTTTCGAAAGGAAAATGAAGAATGCATCCAAATATTTCCCCAAGCCTATGAGATGGGGTTATGCTCATCACAGATGTTACTCTCTTGTATGGTATATGTATCTGAAATCATCTTTGTTTCAACATATCCCCAAAACTTGTGCACTGATGTGTAGTGTAGCTACATTAAATGAAGTTTGGGTATAAATTCCATCTACTGAATGACAGTTGTGAAAACCCTAATAAAACATTGGTTCATATTCTGAAAGTATTTAGATAGTTTTATTATTAGAAACAAATGACTGAGGCACCTGGGTAGCTCAGGAAGTTGAATGTCCAGCTCTTGATTTTGGCTCAGGTCATGATCCCAGCGTAGTGGGTTCCAGCCCTGCCTCAAGGTCTATGCTGAGTGTGGAGCCTGCTTAAGATTCTCTCCCTCCCTCCCTCTATCCCTCTCCCATCCTCCCATTCTCTTTCTCTCTCTCTTAAATAATAAAAATTAAAAAAAGAAACAAACGGCCAAGGGATGCAATTGCACTTTTGTATATGTGCGTGTCTTCATCTCATTATTTGGAGCTTGTCCTAGAACTTTTGAACAAGATAGTTGGAGTCTTATTTCATTTATATTACTATATAATAAATGTGTATCATGTTACCGTGACAGTCTAGGCTTGATTTCAGTAGAAGCTTAAATATGTAGAGGTTTTCTTTTCTTTTTTTTCTTTTAAGTTTATTTATATTAATTTTGAGTGAAAGAGAGCGGGTAAGGGGCAGAGAGAGAGAATCCCAGGCAGGCTCCCCACTGTCAGCACAGTGCTCAATGGGGGGCTTGAACTCAACAACCTTGAGATAATGACCTGAGCTTAAGTTAGACGCTTAACCTACGGAATCACCCAGTCTCAAAAAAGATTAAAATAAATTAAATGTCTCAAGTTAGTAATTGGTTTGGAGCACTTAATTTACTTTTTAATATTAAAGTAACATAGGCTTAAAACATTTCAAACAATACAGAGGTATATAAAGAGAACAAAATACAATATACTTGTCTTTGTTCCAAACTAAATTTCTTAAAATAACTGTTGTTAACATATTGGCACACGTGCTGCCAGTTTTTCCTCTGTGTTTCTGGTAACACAAATGCATTTTTCTATCTTTAAGATTTTTGTACACATAAATATGAATATACTAAGATGACTATTCTACAACTTCTTTTGTTTTTTAGCTTGTCACTTTATTACAGTTTTCCAGATCAGCACATATGAATCTAACTTATTAAAGTCATAATTACTTTATATTTCATGAGAAATATATGCTATAATTTTCTCAGCCACATCTTATTCAAAAACATTCAAATTATTATCAGTTTTTTTCCTACAACAAAAATACTATAGCAAACATACTTTACAAACACTGGTGGCCTTAGGGCAGGCACATTTTCATTTTTAATAAATAAAAATACAATATATAGCTATCTATAGTATCTATAATTTACTATCATATAAACAGTGAAGAGTAGCAGTCTTTTAGGGAATGTTAAGTTATTTCATCTGTCCTGAACTCGTTCTTTACTCTTTTATGCTCTCTCACACTCTCACTTTTTTTCCTTGCTTCCTTCCACTATTCCTTCCATTTTTCTTTGCAACATTCTTATTTTTTTTTTTTTTTTGGTAATTTCTTAGATTTTTTTTTGTAGCTTCAAACCTGTATTATAGTTACAAATAAAATTAATTTTCCACATTAGGAAAATATCATTCATATCCCCTGTTGCTTTTATAGACCATAGAAGGAGAAAGAACTTGAACATTATATATTTGTTTACCATGAAAGTGATACAATTACTCTTGAAATGGGAATTAAAAAATTTGAACCAAGACCTGCTGGTATCTTGGGTGTCTTGAGGTAGTGGAAAAAATGTGCTTGGCATCCTAACACCTGACTTCCCAAGCTGGCTACAGTACAATTATTTGTGTGACAATCAGAAGTATACGTACATCTTCTTTAACCATTCATCAGTCGATAGACATTTGGGCTCTTTCCATAATTTGGCTATTATTGTTAATGCTGCGATAAACATTGGGGTGCATGTGCCCCTTTGAATCAGCACTCCTCTATCCCTTGGATAAATACCTAGCAATACAATTGCTGGGTCATAGGGTAGTTCTATTTTTAATTTTTTGAGGAACCTCCATACTGTTTTCCATTTTCCAGAGTGTACCAGTTTGCATTCCCACCAGCAGTATGAAAGAGATCCTCTTTCTTTGCATCCTCACCACTATCTATTGTTTCCTGAGTTGTTTATTTTAGCCATTGTGACAGGTGTGAGGTGGTATCTCATCATGGATTTGATTTGTATTTCCCTGATGATGAGTGATGTTCACCTTCTTTTCATGTGTCTGTTAGCCGTCTGGATGTCTTATTTGGAAAAGTGTCTGTTCATGTCTTTTGCCCATTTCTTTATTGGATTATTTGTCATTTGGGTGTTGAGTTTGGTAAGTTCTTTATAGATTTTGGATACTAACCCTTTATCTGATATGTTATTTGCAAATATCTTCTACCATTCCTTCCATAGCCTTTTAGTTTTGTTGATTGTTTCCTTCTACACAGAGAAGCTTTTTATCTTGATGAGGTCCTAATAGTTCATTTTTGCTTTTGTTTCCCTTGCCTCTGGAGACATGTTAAGTAAGAAGTTGCTGTGGTTGAGGTCAAAGAGGTTGCTGCCTTTTTTTTCTCTAGGATTTCAATGGCTTCCTTGTCTTAGGTGTTGGTCTTTTATTCATTTGAGTTTATTTTTGTTTGTGGTATAAGAAGGTGGTCTAGGTTCATTCTTCTGCAAGTCGTTGTCCAGTTTTCCCAACACCATTTGCTGAAGAGGCTGTCTTTTTTTCCATTGGATATTCTTTCTGCTTTGTGAAAGATTAGTTGGCCATGCATTTGTGGGTCCCTTTCTGGGTTCTCTGTTCTTTTCCTTTGATATATGTGTCTGACTGGACATAACTTTTAAAGGGTTTTATTGTTTTGTCTTTGGTCATGTCTTAAATGAATATCATTTACATTCAGTTAAGCAATGCAGATGCAAATTGTTACATTTTCATGACACTTTTTGTTTCTTAACTTGGGCAAGATTCTTCACTCTTGAAAGCATACATAGAATGGTTAAAGCATAAATAAATTGTTCACTTACATGAACTAAAAGGAATTCTGTGACACAGAGTGTGTTACTTCAAACTGGTTTTAATTACCCACATATTAAGGTTCTCTTTGTTCTTTCATTCATTCATTCATTGATAACTATTTACTGAGTTCTATCATATAGAATATAATAGACTGAGTATATAATACTGACCCAAGTGGACATGAGGTCTGGCTTCATGGGCTGATAGTATAGTAGAAGAAATTGATATTACCAGTGTGAGATATAAATATATATTTAATCAATAGTTTTTTGTTTTTTTTTTTTTTATTTTTTTTTCAACGTTTTTTATTTATTTTTGGGACAGAGAGAGACAGAGCATGAACGGGGGAGGGGCAGAGAGAGAGGGAGACACAGAATCGGAAACAGGCTCCAGGCTCCGAGCCATCAGCCCAGAGCCTGACGCGGGGCTCGAACTCACGGACCGCGAGATCGTGACCTGGCTGAAGTCGGACGCTTAACCGACTGCGCCACCCAGGCACCCCTAATCAATAGTTTTGATTGTTTAACAACAACAAAAAAAAAACAGAGCAACTTTCCCCCATATTAAAATTCTGTTATAGTGCAAAGACCGGTACTATTCACAAAAAAGTATTGGAAGAAATATAATCTGTACTGAAATCTCTCAAAATGCCAAGGGGACATTTCATTCAGAACATGTAGAAAACTACAAATAAAAAGTTGCAGACTGAATTGTATTCTTTGAGTAAACCATTTGTTTTTATCTCCATTTTTTATCTGACAAATAATAATGTGTAGACCTTATTTGCCACAGAATCACCAAGTGGATTAAATCAAGAAGAAAGTCTTATAAAATCCAACAGTAGTGACCCAGTGACCAAGCTGATTTAATTATATACATTACATAATGTGACATTAATAACACTAATCCTTAGGGAATTCCTGTCCTTGAGAGCTCAGAATTCAAAGAAGTCTAAAAAAAATAATCCAAATCTAACCTTCTCCCCATTGTGGCATATTATGTGCACTATTACTAGGAGATAGGCTTTCACTATTTTTGTGAACTTTTCAAGCATAAGAAAATGTCTTTACTGTTTTCCTGCCCAACATTGTGGTAAATCATTCCATGGCTTTGTGAAGTGACTTTTAATTGAGAAGTTCTGTATTATCAGTTTGTTCAGCAGTCATCTGGGGGATTGAAACAAATCAGATCCACCAGAGACCATCTCAAAAATAAAGAATGGCAGTTGATATAAATTTGGAGATATATGTGGCCTGTGATCCAGAACTATTTGTCTTCATGCGGTATAACCTTTCTGGTGAGAAAATCCATTCGGCTTATCAAATTATAGACTAGAATTTTATTTTGTGAACAAAGAGATTGGGGGGGGGTTAAAGGATATTTCTATGTTAGCTGGTGAATTGAACATTTTTACTCAGGATATTTCTTCTGAAAGAAGTAGACTCACTTTCTAAGATCTACATAGTTTTCTGCACTGAATACTACCATAAAACCTTTACTGAATATTTTAGTATTTCTTGGGTGCTAGAATGTTTTTGGTTATGTGGCCATGATAAAAATACTGAAACTGGACACCAAGACTGATTGCTGTGAATGGCAAACTGGAAATGTTATTAGAATGAGTTTTAAGAAACCTTGATTCTCCCCCCCAACTTTGTCACTAATGAGCATGTGTCACTTAGCTTCCTGAATCCTAGTTTTCTCACATGTAAAATCAGAGGATTCATTGTGTGAATTCTAGTCAGTCATGGGGCTAATGTTATTTAACACTCTTTGTAGTTGGGGATAGTTTCTACCTGAGATGGAGACTAGTTTGTGTATTTAGCCTCACCGTGAAATTTGATTATTTTTACAGTGAAATGTTTTGTTTTTGTTTGCATTTTTGCTAAATAATGTATGTATAGATTTAGGGATAACTCAGGGTATTTCTTGTTTTGTGGGTCACAGATGAGCCACAGTAATCTGAAATGGGCCAACATAACCGATAAAGTGAAGAATTGTGAGATTTAATTAAATAATACATTTCAAAATACTGATTACCATAAATAATAATACTGTTCTTTTCTGTAATAGGAAAGACTTTGGTAGCACTAATAAACTGAATATAAAGTAGACATCACAAATGCTTGGGAGAACAAAAGTACACAATAGTAAATTTTAAAATGTTTAAATGAAGGAGTGCCTGGGTGGCTCAGTCAGTTGAACGTCTGACTTCAGCTCAGGTCCCAGTCTTGTGGTTAGTGAGTTCGAGTCCCGCATCGGGCTTGCTGCTGTCAGTGTGGAGCCGCTCCAGATCCTCTGTCCCCCTCCCCTCCCCCTGCCCTGCTCACACTCTCTTTTTCTCAAAAATAAATAAAACGTTAAATTTTTTAAAATGTTTGAATGAGAAGTCATTGTGCAATTGAAACTGTTTCTGTGCCTTTACATTTCCCTATGACAGCAAAACCCCGCCTTTTCACAAGTTTACATATTCACAGTGGAACTTATGTACACAAGCAGGTGGAAATTAGAGGTCATGGCCCCAGCTGAAGTGATCTGTGCTAATTTAGAGACAACATTGGACATGTAATATAAATATTACATCAAAAACAAATAGTGCTTGCCCTGACAAGTTGCATTTATAAACCCTGGAGAGATGGGATCCTCTATGGTGACTCTGCTTTTATGAAGCTCTGTAATTTAGTGCTAACTCGCTCAGTGCTAAGTGTTGGCCCACCCCTGGCCTAATTATGTAGTAGAGAAGGAGTCAACAATTGGGCTTATTTCATTTGTGAATACTTTGTTGTTTTGTATTGTTTTCCCTTGATAGTATGTATTTATGGAATATATTATTACCTGCTTGAGAATTTTCTCCTTTTCTTTTCCATCAGTTTTATGGTCAGCAGGATAATTGGATATTTCATTTTAAACAGAAACATTTATTTTATTGCTTTTTAAAGCTGTTGAATTTTAGCCTTTGGCTGTGTGACTTTAACCAAAGGTTTTTGTGATTTATAGCACCATAGCATGTTTATTTTTGCAATTCCTTATAATAGCCCTTAGAAATAATGATAGTAAACCGTTTATAATTTTTATAAAAAAATGTTACCCCACATTGAAAGGAAGAAAATAGTGACCTCCCTCTTGAAATAGACTACCATTGTTTGAAACATCAACACTTGTTTTTCATGACATATGCTTCTTAGACATTATCTCTATCAGCAGTCCTCAAAGTGTTATCCATAGATTACCTGCATAATAAATTGAAAAATAGCTTAAAAAGGTAGGTTGTTTTTTATTTATTTTTTTAATCAACTGGCCTGATGATTTAGAGTTTCTGTGTCTTTTTTCCCTAGCTTTGTTGAGATATACAACATATGACCCTGGGTTAAGTTTAAAGTGTACAACATGATGATATGAAATATGTATATATTGCAGACTGACTACCACAATAAATTTAGTTAACACATCTATCACCTAACATAGCTTCATTTTGTTGATGTTGTTAAAGCTCTTCTCTTAGCCACTTTCAAGTATTCAATACAGTATTGTTAAGTGTGGTCACCCTGCTATATATTAGATACCCAGAGCTCATTCGTCTTGGAACTGGAAGTTTGTACCCCTTGACCACTTTCACCCTTCTTCCCCTGGCAACTAACATTCTTCTCTCTTCCTATGAGTTGGATTTAAAAAAAAATTTTTTTTAGATTTAATATATAAATGAGAACACGCAGTATTATCTTTCTCTGACTTATTTCACTTAGCATAATGCCCTCAACTTTCCTCTGTTTTTGCAAATGGTGATATTTCCTTCTTTTTATGACTGAGTAATATTCCTGTGTGTGTGTGTGTGTGTGTGTGTGAACATTTTCTTTATCCATTCGTCTGTTGATGGACACTTATGTTGCTTCCATATGTTAGCTGTTTTAGATACTACAGCAAATGAAAATGAGAGCACAGGTATTTTTGAGGATAGTGATTTCATTTAAAGACATTTCTTGACATTATCCAGAATTACAAAATAAGAACCTTTGTTGAGTGCAATTCAAGGCTATGCATTTTTCATAAACTTTCTAAGTAATTCTTATACACATGAAAATTTGAGGACCATTTTCCATTTAAAAGATGTGTTTTTCATATAAGAAAATTGTGATCCTGAGAAGATACATAATCCTCCCCACCCCCATTCCACAGCTAGTTAACAACAGAACTTGAATCAGAACTTAGATATCTTTATTCTCAAGGTAATCTCTAGAGAGGATATGAACCTCATCCCTCTATTTTTATCCTACATACTTGGTGGAAAACTACACTTTATAAATAACCTTTTCTATAGGTAGGCTAAAACTAGCATTTTCACAATTTTTTCCCCTTAGGTTTTTGTCTCACCTTTTTTTTTTTTTTTTTTTTTACTTTGGTTCGGCAAAAACTATCTTTTTTCTATTTTTTTCCCCTTTTTTTTTTTTTCCCTTTTTTTTTTTTTTTTTTTACAGACTTTGTTCCAGCAAAATCAGTCTGCTTCCTATTTTTTCTATTTTTTTTTTTTTTGAGATAAAGTTCTTTATTCATGACTTCTGATTGGGTGTGCCAGACTCAACATTACTTGTTTTGTTCTTATTTGTGTTTTTCCCATTTGTATTGATCAAGATATGCCAGGTTATGCTGCAGTAACAAATGAACACGCCAAGATCATGATGGCATATCGCAGCAAAAGTTTAATTTTTCACTCATGCTACATGTCCAGGTTGGCTTAGAAGCCCTGCTTTATTCTAGTGCTATTAGTCCTATTCAGAAAATATTTTTAGTACTTTCCTCTTAAGAACACGGTAAGATTATATTTACAGGCATTTTTTTTTTTTTTTTAGTTTGTACTGGAAAATTGGCTAGTTCTTTATGATTTGTAAGCAAAAGTTGTGTGAGAAGAAGGGCTTTACAGTAGAACATTTAATTGCAGAATTAAACCTCCTGACCTCTTTGACCTTGCAACTAGCAATGTAGATGATGATGACTGGTTCCTCAGCATGGCTCTCTGAGGCCCTGTGATGAACATAGCTTTACTAGAGATCTACCAAAGATGTGTTGAACAAGGGAAAATAAACTTTTGTTGTTTTAGCCTCTGAAATGGTTGGAGTTGTCTGTTACTTTGGCATAATATGGACTATCTTGACTAAGCTCCTCTTAGCTTGTTGGCCCGAGCTGGTCGTAGGACTCAAACACACTCCAGTAAGGCTAATAAGCTTTCAGTTTTTTGAGAGGTGTACGGGAGAGAAACTAGGTATTATTGAAAACTAGTAATGTGATAGACATTACTGTGTAAACCTGAAATTTTTGCTATTGGGAAATTTTCCATGATGTAAAACTTGGTTGGAAGAGAACACCTTTCCACACTTTACGTAAAATCAAGAAGTAAAAATAAAATAGATAAATATTCCTATGATAAAAAAATGATTAAAAGAAAAAAATCACAAATATATTGTGTTGAAAGCCTGGTAAATAAATTTGCAGAGATTATGACAGGAGTTAACATCCTTAGTTTATTAAGAACTCTTACAAATCAGTTTTTAAAAAGTGTAAATGCCATAATATAAACCAGGAAAACAGAAACACAAAAAAACAGCACCAGCAAACCTCTGAGAAAAATGTTGACTCACATTTTCCTCAAGGAAATTAAAAAAGTCAAGTATATCTGCCTACCCACTTGCAAAATAATGTTTTAAAAGATGATAAAAAACTAACGAGGGGTTAGTGGAAGAGGTGGACTTGAATGGAGTTGATTTAACTCAAATATATACAAATATTTTGGAGATTAATTAAAAAACATTAATGCAAATTAAAAATAGAAACTATATCCTGGGGAAACATTCAAAAAGTGTACAAAGATAAATGTTTGAAGATAATCACTGTAGCATCATTTGTTTTGTATTGTTTTAAATGTTTGTTTATGCTGGAGAGAGAGTGCCCACGCCAGGGAGGGGCAGAGCAAGAGGGGGACAGAGGATCTAAAGTGGGCTCTCTGCTGACAGAAGACAGCCTGATGCAGGGTTCAAACTCACCAACTATGAACTATGAGATCCTGTCCTGAGCCAAAGTCAGATTTTAACCGACTGAGCCACCCAGGTGCCCCACTATAGCATCATTTGTAAAACTAGAGAAGATAAACTCCTTATAAATAGGGAATAGTTTTAGTAAATTATGGTGTGCACATACAATCAAGTTATGTTACAGAAAGAAAACAGAATAAGTACAAGATCTCCCAGTAGGAGAATGTTGGATATATATAAGAAAAAAAAAATATTAAGGCTGTGATAGAGTTAGCTAGAGAGAAGATAATGGAAGGCAAGATAATGCAGGCCAAATCATAGATGGCCATGAATTAAGACTGACTATGAGTGAGATTCAAAACCTGTTTGATGAAGTGATCAAAGGAGTGACGTGACCTAAATAACGAATTAAAAGGGCCACTTTGCCCATTAAATAGTGAATTTACTAAAATGGCAAGATGGGAGGCAAGAAGACTATTTAGGTGCCTCTTTGAAGCAAAATAAGGGATGTTGATCACTTAAAACAGGTATAATAATGGTGATGAAATGGTGAAAAATTAGAGAGAGAGCACAATTGGAGAAGGGGCACAGAAAAAGGGAAACACAGAATCTGAAGCAGGCTCCAGGCTCTAAGCTGTCAGCACAGAGCCCAATGTGGGACTTGAACCCACAAACTAGGAGATCATAACCTGAGCTGAAATCAGTCACTTAACCAACTAAGCCCCCAGGTGCCCCTCAAAAAAGTTTTAAAAATATCTATCTATTTTGAGAGAGAGAGAGCAAGTGCGGGAGGGGCAGAGAGAGATGGAGAGAGAGAGAGAAACCCAAGCAGACTCCATGCTGTGCTGTCAGCACAGAGCCCGATGCAGAATTTGGGCATGATCTCACAGACCATGAAATCATGACCTGAGCAGAGATCAAGATTTAGACTTGAGCCACCCAGGCACCCCTAAAGGCAGAATCATTAAAATGGATACTGTGAGTGGGAGAAAGAAAGGAGGCAACATTGAGTCTAAGTCTCTAACCTGACCAAGTGTAAGGGTGCATGGAAAAGGTTGAGGAAAGAATAGGATCATGAGAAAATTAGAAATTTATTTGGGGGCATTTTAAGACTTATTTTGCATCAAAAGCATATGTCAGGCAATTGAATGTATGAGAGTAACTAAAACTATACATTCTGGAGTCATCAGTGAATAGATGGCATTGAAGTGTTTTTAAAGTAATGACTCTGGGGGCGCCTGGGTGGCACAGTCGGTTAAGCGTCCGACTTCAGCCAGGTCACGATCTCGCGGTCCGTGAGTTCGAGCCCCGCGTCAGGCTCTGGGCTGATGGCTCGGAGCCTGGAGCCTGTTTCCGATTCTGTGTCTCCCTCTCTCTCTGCCCCTCCCCTGTTCATGCTCTGTTTCTCTCTGTCCCAAAAATAAATAAAAAACGTTGAAAAAAAAAAAAATTTAAAGTAATGACTCTGGATGATCATCTAGAGGGTATATAGACAGATAAAGAAGGCATCCAAGAACTGAATCCTGAAGTACTCCTACATGTAGAGCTTGCTGACGTGAGGTATTGTTTACCAGCAAATAATAAAGAAAAGGAGCAATTGTGAGACTGAAAGAGAACTGAGTGAGTGGCACCCAAATACCACAAGAGTGGGTATTTGAGTGGGGAGTTTGATAAACTCTCAAAGATTATAGGCAAGTAAGAGGGCTAAAATTGACAACTTGATTTGGCCACACGGTGTTGGTGTGTGTATGAGCATTTGGTGGTGTGGTAAAAATGAAACACTAATTGTGGTGTTTTAAAATGGTGGAAAAAGAGGATGTAGAAAGAGTAAGAAAAGATTTTCTGTGAAGGAGGAGAAACTGGGAACAATGGATAGCCAGGTATGTGGGGTGAAGGAAGGTTTTTAGTTTTGCTTTTGCATGATAGATAAAAAAAGATGGTATACCATGCTTTTATGCTGATGGTGATAAGGCAATAGGGAGGAAAAATTAAGGAAACTCAGGATAGAAGAAACAATGATTGGGAGAGCATGAAAGGAGATGGGCTCCTTTGCAGAAGCAAGAAGGTGGTCTTTATTTTGAATTCAGACAGATGATCTGTAATCATAGTAGAACTGAATAGAAAGAAAGGCTGTCAGCTGAAGATGAGCAAAGGAGTTAGAACAGAGAAAGAGGGATTGATAAAGGAGTCGAGGGTTTATGCAAATGAGAGATTGTATTGTTTTTACCTTGTAACAGTAAAAACACTAAGATCAATATATAATAAATCCTGTGGGGTTGAAAGACCATTGCTGCTGGATGGATAAAGAATTGATGGCTGGAAGATGAGATGATTGAAGTTAAGATTATAGAGGATACATAGTTATTAGAGATGGAAACCTCTAGATTGTGAACATGAGAGGAGATGGCTTGAGATAGTGTGGATGACAAGATTATTGAAGCTCAGAGGGTCAAGGAACTGAGAAGCAAGAATTCTGGAAAGACAGTTCAGATTATTATTAAAATTTCCAAGGATTATGACTGAAGTTTGGTTGGAAAGAGTAACAGTGGTCCATGTGCTAAAATCTTCAGGGATGTGAAAGAAGGAAACCAAGAGGGTATCACTGCCTAGATCATAGACAGAAGGCAGATGGTAGAATCTTATGACATGAGCTACAAATCCAGGCATTTTACAGAGCAGAGAGAAATCATGGTCTGAAAGAGGCTTTAAAGCGCCAAGAGGATATATCCTACCTTCAGTCCCAGAGTTGCCAAGGGCATGGGGAAAAAAAAACTGTCACAATTTGAAAAGGGTCAGTGGGGAAACCATGGAAGAGAAGATCTAGGACTCAAATACTGCTACATGTTAAGGGGATACTCAGAAAAAAAGGCTGAATATGTGAATTAATTTACTGGACCCATGAAGTCCACAGGGGCTGAGCAAAAGCAGAAGAGCTTTAGGGTTCAAGGGAAATAGGAGATGGAGTCAGTCGGAGATCTCTAGTGCCCTACAGAGAAAAGAGCCCTATTGGTAAAGTCTTTTTGCAGTCACTGGCATAAAAAGACATGTGAGACATGATTGTATGTACTCTGGTCTTGAGCCAGATTGTGGTGGAATGGCAAACGTGTGTTACAGAAGAAAGAGGATGATGTTACTAGGAGACCATGGTACTCTGGGCTCTCCTTTCTTATTCCTACCTAGGTTTGTGTGGAAGCTTTGGGAGGGGCCAGTGTTACTGAAACAGGGAACTCTGTATATATCTAACAAAATATTAACTGTAGTTATTAGTATGGTAGCATAATGCATGATACTGATTTTCTCACGTCGCTTAATTTTAAGTAATTACTTTTTTTAATGTTTATTTTTGAGAGAGAGAGAGAGAGAGAGTGAGTGCACGTGCACACAAGTGGGGGAGGGGCAGGGAGAGAGGGAGACGCAGAATCCGAAGCAGGCTCCAGGTTCCGGATTATCAGAACAGAGCCCGACGTGGGGCTCAAACCCGGGAATGTGAGACCATGACCTGAGCCGAAGTCAGACACTTAACCAGCTGGGCCACCCAGGCGCCCCTAAGTAATTACTTTTAATGAATGTGTATTACGGGATATACACATATATGTATACTATGGAATGATGTGTGGAGTGAAGGAAGATTTTTATCTTTGCTTTCATATCATAGATATTATAGCAAATTTATAGACTGATAGAAATTATGCAGTAGGGAATATTGGAATGAGTATGTGTTGATAATATCTCATAGGTATATATGTATATCCTATCCCACACATAAACCTATATATTCTCATTTTTGAGCTATGTTTAAAAATATTGGCCTAGAAGACGGAAGACATGGAAGAAGCTCTGAATATTTCTTTTCTTCTTTTTTTTTTTAGGAATAAGTTTTTATATTGCTATTTTATTCCAGCTGTATTTTTCAAATTACTTGGCTAATACTAAACCCATGTTCATAGAGAAATTTATCATTTTACATAAAGTTGTTGAAATCTCACTGGATGGAACCGAACAGTCATATTTACTGATGTGTCAGTTGTTAAACAGTGAGCAGATGTCTTATTTAGCTTCTCTACAATGGTATCTGGATAGTTTTAGGAAGATTTCTAACAATATGGAAGCTGTTTTGTGATTCCCTCCAATACTGGTCCCTACCTCAAAGTTTTTATTTTTTAGATGTTTCTTATGTCTAATCTGGAAACTGGTCAGCCCCTCATATTTATTTTCCAGTCTTCAGGGTTATTGGGAGGATTATAGGCATGGACTCTGGAATTAATCTCCTAGTGTTTGAATCCCATTGATGCCTAAACATAGGATTTTTGCCCCCAAGGAATTTACAGTGTAATCATCGAAGAGAAACATGTACACTAATTCCTACAACATAAAATAGAAGTAAGTAGATTGAAAATAAAACTGGCTGAAGTGATAGAAAAATATCATGGAGTGAATGACATTTGAGTGGGAATTTTATAAATAGAGTGTTTCAGGGATAAAAATGGTGTTAGATGGAAGGGAATTTCAAGCAGAGAAGTGACTTCAGTGAAGATATGAAAATGACAGATTGCTTTAATGTTCAAGGAAGAGTCTGAGACAGTGGGAGAATGCATTGAGTTGGGGAGAATTGAGAGATGTGGTTAAAAATATCTTGGTGGGACATGAATACCAGCCTAATAATTGTGATTTGCTTTACTATCCATTTGACTTTATGAGTCATTAAAAATAATTTAGTATAAATGCTGATAGCTGGTATAGCTCACTCTAAGGTTGTTTCTGCACATGAGAGCTGCCAGTAAAACATTTTCATTCAACCATTTATTTTACTACGTGGTCCCAGACAAATCGTTTTCTTGTTTTTTTTTTTTTTTCTAATCTTTAAAATCAGATGGCTAGTGACAAAGAATTACTTGGCTGATTTGAAGCAAGTATAAATGCACTTAGTATTGGAGTATATACGACCATAGTAGGGTCAGCTATCAACATAATAAAATTTCAGCTAATGACATTCCATATATGGCAGCGTTTGTTGGTAGAACATCCCTCTGTCACTAGGGAGGAAATTAGTTTTTTAGAAGTAGCGGTAACAAAATTTTTCCCTAAAGGGTCCGGTGGTACATATTCTGGTCTTGGTAAGCCAGGTGGTCTCTGCCACAAGTACTCTACTCTGCCTTTACAGAGAGAATGTAGCCATTGACAGTATACAAATTAGTGGTCATAGATGCCTTCCATTGAAACTTTATTTATGAGGTCAGGAAGTAGGCCAGATTTGACTCATTTGCTGAACCTGTTCTAGAAGATTACTAGGAACAGGTGTGGGAGAAGTTGAAGAACACTATTACATAAGTAGGACACCACCATATAAAGATGAACATTTACCAAATGTTTACTCTAAACCATCCACGGGAATCCATACGGGGACCAGAACTGTGCGTTACGGTACTGATCCTCCCAACTCAGGGCTGAATCCATAGTAAGCAAAAATTCTGTTTTTATATATCTTTCATATTGAAGGGCAAAGAGAAAAATCAATTTAACTTAAAGATGAATACAATTTAAAGACGAGTACATCCCACAAAAACATAAGTCCAGAAACTACCATAGAGGTGAATTTCATGAAACATAAAATTGTAATAACAAATGAGGATTGTGCTAGATACTTTTCTCGGTACCTCCATGGATAATCTTATTTTTTCCTTCAGAAAATCCTTCTGAGAATGAAATACCTAGGGATAAATTTAACCAAGGAGATGAAAGACCTGTACACTGAAAACTAGAAGAAAAAAACAACACTGATGCAGTAAATTGAAGAATACAGAAGTAAATGGAAAGATATTCCATGCTCATGAATTGGAAGAATTAATATTGTTAAAATGTTCATTCTGCCAGGAGCAATCTACAGTTTTAAGGCAATCCCTATCTACATTTCAGTGGTATTTTTCACAGAAATAGAGCAAACATATCTAAAATTTTTATGGAACCACAAAAGAAAAATTTTTATGGAACCGCATGGCCATGGCCAAATCATCTGTTCCATAGGTCAATGGAACGGAATAGAAGGCCCAGAAATAAACCCACAGATATATGGTTAATTAATTTACATCAAAAAAGCCAAGAGTCTGCAATGGGAAAAGGAGAGTCTCTTCAATAAATAGTATTGTGGGGGGAAAAAAGGATGAGAAAGACTATGACGTGAATAGTTACATCATCTCAATTTTACAAATAGGGAAACTGAGGCATGAACAGCTGAAGAATTTTCCCTAGCTACATAGCTAGAGAATGGGAGTGCCACATTTTTTAATCCAGATAGTCTATAATCCAGATAGTTTAATGGATTAACCCATTTTAATCCAGATAATCCAGATAGTCGGGAGCCATTGCCCTAGACTACCTTTAGGCTTAAGTCACTTCAATTTTTGAAATTTGCACTTGTCTGTGAAAACAAGATTTACTTAATGATAGGTACCGTTTGATCACTTAATATATGCCAGAACCTTTTACAAATGATCTCTCATCTCCATGACTCCACTTTGTGTATGAAAATGAAGACACAGTATCAAACCAAAGTGACATAAGCAGCAATTAGTAGTGTCAGTATTCTAGCCTGGAGAGTCTGACTGTAGAGCCAATACTGTTTATATTTAGAGCAAGAGAACTAGTCTTAACAAAGACAATGGCAGTTGGATTTTTTGTTTTTTGTTCTGTTTTGTTTTATAAAGAAAGTAATTGAGCAGCACTAAAGAGTTGTTGTGAGTCAGAGAATGCAAGATAAAGTTTTGTTCAGAGAGTTTGGTTAGTTAGTAGTAAGCAGGGAAGAACAGAAAGGAACATGAAAGAGAGGATCAACAAATCATGAAAGAATGGGGCATATAAATATTGGGGAAAAGGAATTATTCTGAGTCAAATTTCAAAAGAAAATATGACCTGAGATTGGTCATAGAAGATAAAGAAATGGGTAGAGTCAAGGTTAATTAATTTTTTTATGAATATAACTTTTTGTTAAATTGACTTACATACAACATCCATCCCAAGTGCCCTCCTCAAAGCCCATCACACAGTGTCCCCTCTCCCCCAAGATCAATTCAAATGCTGAGCTTGGGATACTTCAAACATGATGTAATTCCCCCCCCCAAAAAAAAAACCTGAAAATTTTTAGTTAAAGAAGCAACTATGAATTGAAGGTAGTAAGTTTGGTTGAATTGGTCACAATGATAGTAAACTAAAAGGATCTATTCTTTGGGCAATTCAGTATCTACAGATGGAATAAAGTCCTAAGAGGATGAGGAATGAGTAAATCCATTTGCAAACGAGAACACCATCAGTTACCTCAGCAAATGAAATTTCAGTTGACTGATGTGAATTAAAGACCATTCTGGGGCTCTTGGGTGGCTGAGTCGGTTAAGCATCCAATTTCGGCTCAGCTGAAATTCCATGGTTTGTGAATTTGAGCCCTGCCTTGGGCTCTGTGCTGACAGCTCAGAGCCTGGAGCCTGCTTTGGATTCTGTGTCTCCCTCTCTCGCTGCCCCTCCCCCGCTTGCTCACGCTCTCTCTCTCTCTCTTTCTCTCTCAAAATTAAATAAACAATTTTTTAAAAATCAAGACTATTTTTAGGGAGAAAATAAGATGTTGGTTTGAAACTAAAAAGTCTGAGTCTCAAAGTTCAGATTCAAGGAATGTTCCACATGACTCAATGAGTGAGATAGTAGGAGTACTTGATTCTTTACAGAGAGGGAGGTCAGAGTGAGAACTGAAGGCAGTGAAAAGGATGGCCTTCCTTTGGAAGTGAGAAAAATAATACATGTGTGGAAGAGCATAGGGGGATGGTCAGAAATGAAAGAAACAGAACAGCCCTAGCATGGGGGAACTGAAACCTGAGAAAGGGAAATCTCACTGCTCCAGCGTGTGGTTAACAGCATCAAATACTAAAGTCTAGGAATAGGAGAACTGGAAAAGACTGTTAGACTTTGTAAAACATTGGCTTCCAGTTACCTTCAAAGGAAAAGACAGCTGAAATAGCTATTCACAGGTGAAAGGCAAAACAAACTGAGGTATATCCACACAATGGAATATTACCCTGCAATGAAAAGGAATAAACTAACCAACCTTGGAACCATGAAACAGCATGGATCAGTCTCAAAATAATAGTGCTGAACTGGGTGTTGTATGGAAACCAATTTGACAATAAATTTCATATATTGGGAAAAAAAATAAAATCCTTTAATTAAAAAAAAATAATAATAGTGCTGAAATACTCCAGACTATAAAAACATTTACTTTATGATGCCATTTATGAAGTATTCTATAAAGTTAGCTAATCTCTGTTGACTGAAGGCAGATCAACGATTGCCTGTAGAGAGGAAGATAGATTATAACAGGGCACAAAAGACTGTTGGGGTGATGGATGTGTTCATTATATTAATTGTGGTGTTTTCATAGGTATATGACATGTCAAAAGTCATTGAATTATACACTTTAAATATGTGCACTTTATTGTATGTCAGTTATATCTCAACAAAGCTACAAGAGTTGAGAATGATAGTGTTCAAGTTAGATTTCAAGGGATTAATGAAATGGCAAATGGATATACATTTAGCAGGTATCCTAGACCACATAGTACACATTTTAGAATGTTCATTTAAAAAGGAAAATTGGATTACTAGGGCAAATGACACTTTTTGTCTTTTTTAAAGATGGCAAAGCCCTAGTTTTCCTTAACTTCTATTTACTTCCCCCGCCCCGTGACTCCAAGGTAAAATATATGTGTCATTTGTTTTTGAGTATTATTTTCCCCCAGAAGCAGAATAAGTTGTGGAAGAGTTATGTTTTAATTATTTATTGAAAAATGTAAACTGCTTCAAGCAATATAACACCATAAATAAAAGTGGCTAATTTTGAAAGCATGAGGGTGTACACAGTGTTAATACATTCAATTCTCCATCAACTCAAACTAGAAACACGAGAGCATTCCATACAGTCTTCAGTCTCCTTGTCACAAATTTGCCCTGAGGGGAGAAATTGGGAGGAATCTTGATGGAATATTCTGCCTGTCTTGGGTAGAGAAAAATGTGTTATGTGTGTAATCTCAAGATGAAAATTTAATTATGATTTTTGTGAAATGTTTGTAACCTAACTAAAAATGCAACTTTTTGCAAATTGCTGCAGTGTAGTTTTTCATGATGATACCTTCTTTTTTCTTTTCTTTCTTTCTTCTTTTTTTTTTTTTTTTTGATCCATGGAACTATTTTCATACTATTCTAATAGTCGTCGTTTTCATTTTCACCCCACACATGGTAAGACACCGCTTTAAGCTGATGATCATTTCTCTTGCATAGAGTAAGCTTTAATTTTACTGATCATTGCTTATAATGTGTGCCTGAAGGCAGAGATCAGGCTTCCCTATCCAATCTCCATTTCCTCTTCAGGTTAATAGGTTCCTCTTTCTCAATCATTGAGTATTGCACATAACACAGAGAAATAAATGCTTATTGAGAGACTAGGCTCTAACTGAAGGATAGATAGGTCTTACATGCACACATCTCTTGCATATTTTAAAGATAATTTCAATAATGTTTCTGCTGTAACGTAATGGCCTTAGTCTGAATACACTTGTCCATTTAGTAAGATGTGGGGGCAGAGGGCAGTGTATTTTATTCCATGCATGTTGGACTTTAGTACTTAGTGGCTAGACATAGTAGGTAATCTCACACAGAGTTAGATATTCATGTATGGTTTTGATGCAAGTAGATTTTACTCCATGATTATGTAAAATTTTAGATTGCCTCATTGGGTTGCTGTAAAGATGAAATGAGTTGGTGGAGTTAAAACTACTGACAAATTGCATAATACATAGAAACCATTCAATAGATATTAGATTACATTTTGTGCACAGAAGGGAGAAATAAGGATATATGTTCATATTTGTGTGTTTTTATCTAAAGGAACTCAGGAATTAAATATTGGACACCGATAGTAGTTTTTCTTAAGCAGGGTAGAAATTGCAGATGGAGAACAAGGATAGGGTAACATTTTTCTGTGTGTACCTTTTTTATATTTTGAGGTTTTGATCCATATGACTATATAGTCTACTTAGAAAGTTAAATATAATGTTTTCTGATCTTTTTGTTATTTTGGTGTTGCTTCCAATGATAATTGCTTTAAATCCTAAAATGCATCTTCCTTGCTCTGTCTTTCCCAGTTTTTCTGAAGAGTATATGCTTTTTTTGGGGGGGGTGGAGGGAAGACAGAGAGAAGAAGAGAGAGAATCCCAAGCAGGCCCTATGCTGTCAGCACAGAGCCCGACACAGGGGTCGATCTCATGAATGGTGAGATCATGACCAGAGTCAAAATCAAGAGTCAGACGCTCAACCAGCTGAGCCATCCAGGAGCCCCTTGTGTTGAGTTGGGGTTCTTCAGATTGTGAACTCACAGAGAGTAGGCAGGAAGCAGCACCTTGTTTGTCTATTAGCGTCATGAGCAGATGGGCCTAATATGTATTTTTCAGGAAAGGTTAAAAGTAAGTATGAAAAATTGATATGTCACTTCTGGCCTGATATGGGCACCGCCAATTTTAGAATAACAGACCAAAGAGGAATCTGTTATGTGTTCCTCTGAAGGAAAATCTTATTTTATTGACCCCATGCAATTGCTGTTTTCTGGATCTAAACAAAAACTGGTGACTTTGCAAGTACTTAATGAGGCCTTTTTTTTTGTTCCTTTTTTTAAAAATTTGATCCCATAACTGTCCCCATTCCAAGACAAACCTTTTCTGTGTTGAAGTCCATGCTTACATGGATTATAGATTATTAATAGTTCTGAAATATAATACTTTAGTAGGATTACGAGCGGATGATTGAGAGCTGACTTACCAATAATAGGAATTTTTCTGAATTATAGCTAGCGTTTCTTAGTGTCTATAGGGCAAAGCACCTTAAATGTATTATTGTCTTATTTCATTTCCTCTGCCAACCCTATATAGGAGATGATGCTAGTGTAGCAGATTGGTAAACTGACAATTATGCACTTAGAATATTTGCCAAAAATCACATACATGATAAGTGGTGTCAGATTACGATCATTTTAATGCCAAAGCCCATGCTCTTGTCTGTCATGCTACTGTGTATAAGCAGCTCTTCATTATATATTTATATTTCTGGATATACGTTTAAATTTATTTAGCAACATTTCTGGAATATTTAGTAATTGTTTCACTTTGCATGAAATGAGGGCTTCAAACATGGCAGAAATATGACTCATATTTCATGTACAGATGGCATGAATCATCCAATTAATCATCTGAAATGATGGCACTGTATGCCTTTCTATAGTACCTGCTACCCAAAGATACTAGGTATTAATACAATAAAACCAAATATAATATTGATGATCTGAATGATTTGCTTTACAGTCTTCACAATCCACAATCACAAGCAGAAATAATAATACCACAAAATGGATTTTTCCTTTCTGGCTCTATTTTACCTATATTCTTGGTTGCTTAGTATTGTTAAAATATGTAATTTTCAATATAATATATATATGTGGACAAGAGTTGTGTTTGCATAGTGCCAAAAAAACCCCTGGTGATTTGACTTTTAAAAATGTGATGTTTGGGGTATCTCGGTGGCTCAGGCGGTTAAGCGTCCAACTTCGGCCCCCGTCCAACTTTGGCTCAGGTTGTGATCTCACGGTGTGTGGGTTTGAGCCCCCAGTGAGGCTCTGTGCTGACAGCTTGGAGCCTGGGCCTGCTTCAGATTCTGTGCCTCCTTCTCTCTCTGCCCTTCCCCCAATCGTGCTGTGTCTCTCTCTGTCAAAAATAAACATGAAAAAAATTTTTTATGTTTAAATGTAATGTTAGGGGCACCTGGGTGGCTCAAACGGTTAAGCATCTGACTGTTGACTTCAGCTCAGGTTTTGATCTCACGGTTCATGAGTTCAAGCCCTGCTTAGGGCTCCGTGCTGAGCACGGAACCTGCTTAAGATTGTTATTCTCCCTCTTACCCTCTGCCCATCCTTTGCTTGTGCTCTCTCTCACTCTCTCGCTCTCTCAATAAATAAACATTCAAAAAAGTTAAAAAGATGTAATGTTAAAAAGTGATTCATTTCATAGTGGGGAAAGACACGTAAGTTGAATAGTTTTGCTTTTCATTTGTGGCATCACATGAAGAGAGCTGAAGATTCATTTTCTTATAATATTGATATGTAGATTATAGTTTGTATATAAACATGATCATTCAGAAAAAGAACACTTTAAAGACCCCCACATAATATTTTATTACATGTAGCTATATAAGTGTAATCCTAATAGAGCCTATGTTATTCTATGACCCTATGCAATCTTTACTGCATTATTCTGGGTTTTTTGAGGAAGATGTTCAGTGTAAGTGATATTATCATCATCCTTCCCATATCATCATCATGTGAACACATTTAATTGTGTATCTGTGAACTGTTTAATTAGTTTTTTGAGGCTCTCCTGAAACTGTCATCAGCAGAAATGAAAATGCCAAACTTGTAAATTATCTTTTTTTATATGTGCCAAAGCTGAGACTTCTAGGTTTTGCTAAAGAAATCGCTCTGTTAAAAAATAACAACATGTATCCTTCAAGTGGAGGGTGTGTGATTTATAGGAGTAGCAAGCTTGCCTAGAGATGGGTTGCTGTGCATTATCTTTACCCTGTTGGTTTGCTCTAGGTGATTATTGACTTCTCAAGTAGCTGCTGCTATAACGTGAATGCAAGTTGAAACTCATAATTGTTATCTTTCTAAACTTGCTAAAGTAATGTTTTTCTCCTGCTCCAAATATTTGAAGATAGGTTTGGATGGATCAGTCTCTTTTCATCCATCTTTAAAGCCCACAGCTATCTCTGTAAACTGTTGCAAGCTTCTCTTTTAATAGGATAGAGTTGAGACGTGCTTTCCCATTTCTGACATGCTTGAGCGAGAAAACAAAGCTACTCCACCATCCCCCAAATGGAAAAACCTCACTATGCTAGATGGGTTTTGAAAAATAAAAACACAAATCAAAACTTCTAACGGCACATCTGTTCTTATTTACAGGAATTAGACGATACAAACTGCAGCTCGGAATCAGAGGTAAGCATTACGTTTAATCTGTCATGCCTGCAGGTTTTTATGGAGTTCAAACATTATAAAAGGTCTGGCTTGATAAAACTCCCTCATTATGTTTCTTGAGGTAGCAGTGTCATCTGTGTCCAGTATCTCACTAACAACATTTCCAGTTCAGTAGGAGCAGACATGTTCATTGCATTTTATTTGATTCCAGGCTGTTTAATACTGGAAGATGTTGTGTGCATGCCATTCCTTTAGGACTTGAAACCATTGGGTTAAAGGTACACCCAATTATGTTATATCTTTAAGCAACTTGAAAGTGTAGATATATAGAGACATTTACCACTGAACTATGTTTAAATGAAGTTAAGGTTGTGAAACACACTGACAAAAGATAGGGAATTCAAAGTTGAAAGTGACATTTTGTCCTTCTGTTGTGCTGCAGGAAGTTGAGTAGAGTACAGGATAAACTGAAGGAGATTGGAGATTTTACTTTTTTAATGCTGTTATAGATGCACCATATACAAAGTAATAATAATAACTAATATAAAGAGTTTTAAAAAATGCATTCACTTACAAAATTCCGTTTAAACTTCAAAATAGTCCTGTCATAATAGGTATTACTCTTTGTTTTCCAAAGAGGACTTGGAGAATCTAATAGTACTTGCCTCACAATTGCAAGACAAATAGGAATGTAGGTGCATGTTGGGGCCATTTCTTTAGACGTCATGGCTGGTACTCTCTGTACTATGCAGTCTCACTACTGCCGATAAAGCGCATGCATGCGCATATGTCGGTACATTTGTGTGTGCGCATACACAAGTAGACAGCAAGAGGGGAAGATAAGTAATTAGATATCAAGCAACACATATTTTCTGGGTGAATGCAGATGTCCTCTGTCCTGTGCAGTTCAACTCTCAATGGCTTAAACATCGAAGAAGGTTTATTGGCCGATGGAAACTTGAAGTCCAGGGCTCTACGTTTGTCCTCAAGTGTACCATATTTACTTGTAGATATCCCTCATGTTTGCAAAAAGTCAGTGGCAGTTTTGGGAGATCTGTGACCCAGTGTAAATCCTGACTTTGTTGCACGTTGGATCAGCCATGAAGCTATCCTTGTAGCCAAGGGTAGGACATTCAGACTTGGATTAGCTGAAGTTATCGTCATGGCAAAGGTGAATCAGAATATCCTGTTTGGAATTAGCTAGTTATACCCTGGCATTCTACTGGGTGATGGTCAATTCTATCTAACTACAAGGATTTGTCAATCAAGAAAATGCTGTAAAGCAACCAAAAGCTTGAGGGAATGTAACCTGAAAGACCCAGAGTAGACCAAAATTGAACATGTACTCAGAATCGTGAGCTGCTAGTGCAGGTTTATAAAAGCAAAACCCACCAGGTTACATAAATTGTTTTTGAAAGAATTATGATTGTTGCTGGAAGAGTTTAAACTGACTAATACATGGTTTGCTGTTTGGCTAAAAGGTGTTACGTTATCTCAGTGCTGAGTAGGAGGATGTGTTCTTGGAGGTGGTAGAGTGGCAACTGACAAGTTAGAGTTGACAAAAGTCGAAAGTTCATGGTGTTCTGAGAATTGAAACAGGAGTTGTATGTATGCCCTACTTCCTTCATGTCCTTTTGGCTCTATTTTGAGTGACTCTCTTAGCAATGCTTACTTCATTTTGAATCTTCTTTCACAGAGCTTATACAGTGGGGGAGAGTGCCATCAATTCTGTGGAGACATTCATAATATATACTACAACTAAGTGTTAGTGTGTAACTGCTCTGTGTTAGGTGTGTTGAATTCTGTTCATTTGATTGCAGGCATAGAGGGGTGAAATTAATGTACTACTGAGTACATGTAAGCTTACTTCTATGTGATAGATAAATAAAACTATCACTTCATTCGGTTTTATCCTTATAACTCACTTTCTCTTATCTCTACCCTAATAAAGGAAAGCAAAGTTTTTAATGCATTTGATAGATACCTGTTTTTTGAATACATGTTTCATAACATTTGTTTTCTGGTTTTACATGTGCATAAATGTACTGTTGATCATATTCCATTTCTTACTTTTGGACTTAACAGTATGTTTCCATGAGACATCTATATTGGTATAGACATACTCAGTTCATTTCTTCTTAATGTTGTGCAATTCTCTAATATAAGCATGTATCTCCTCTTAATCACTTCCTCAGTAATAGATTCTCATTTTGATTGTAGTTTTACACCATCACCAGTATCATTGCATCAAATTTCTGCCAACATTGTCTTGTAGACTTGTGTGAGCATGTATTTAGCTTATAAACTCAGGACCTGATGTAGTTGGAATGTGATGTTTATATACTGAATTTGACTAGGGATTGAGGAATGCCTCTCCAGAATGACCCTATTTGTATACAAGAGGAATCCATGAGATTCCTCTGCCCTCACCATCTAACAAAGTCATCGTTATCGAGTGGTTTCAATCAGATTCTAATGCAGGAAATGGAAATACATTTATGTATTTTATTAATTTTTTTATTTTTTTAAGTAGGCTTCACATCCACTTGGGGGCTTGGAATCACAATCTTGAGATTAAGAGTCACGTGCTCTATCAACTGACCCAGCCAGGCATACCTCATTTATGTATTTAAAAGAGAAATGGTTTAGTACAAGTAGTTATGTGCTTTCAAGAAAATCATTGAATGGATACAGAAAAAAAGTGTAAGATGGGGTTCCAGGAATGACACCAGAATGATATTCAAATACTTCAAAAATTTAGCTACAATCTCTAAAGAAGCTACCCTGGAACTCTTAAGCTTAAGAACCCAGTGCTATACTTGAGATGCTATTGCAAATTGTGTAGGTGTGCTGTTGGATTGATTTGGCTAATACTGTTGATTTTTGCATTTTTATTAATAAGCAAAATGGCTGAATTTTTATTTTCTCATACAATTAATATTTTCTTATTCAGTCTTACATAGTTTTTTAAACATTTTTGAATAAAATAATCTTGGAAACTTTCATTCTTTTATTTAATTTCCCAGAATAAAATATAAAATGCGTATGTTCTGGCTTGCATTGTGTCCCCACCAAAGAACATATTGAAGTCCTAGCCTTAGTACCCGTGAATATAATAATAATCAAATTAAGACAAAGTCTTTAGGGTGGTCTCTAATACAATATAAGTGGTGACCTTATAAAACGAAGAAAAGACATAGATACAAGCACACAGACAGGAGATTGCTGTGTGAAGACCCAGACATACAAAGGAATGTTTGCCACATGACAACAGAGGAAAAAAATTGAAATTATGTAGCCGTAAACCAAAAAACAGCAAGGACTGCGAGCAGCAGAAGCTAGGGAGGAGGATGTGGCCTTCCCAACTTCTTGATTTGGGATTTCTAACTCCCAGGGGGATGAGAGAATAAATTTCTGTTGTTTTAAGCCATCTAATATGTCGTAGTTTATTGTAACAGCCCTAGGGACTAATAAAGATTTTGGTACTGGAAAATGGCACACTGCTGTAACAAATAACAAACAAAACAAAAAAAAAAAATTGAAAGTGGCTTTGGAATTGGGTAATGGGTAGAGAGTAGAAGAGTTTTTGAGGTGCACACTAGAAAAAGTTAAGTTTGCCTTGAAGAAACTGTTGGTAAAAATATGAATTAAAGGTACTACTCGTATGATCTCAAAATGAAATAAAAAACATGATTTCAGACAATGATGTAAACATGATCCTTGTTATAAAGTGGCAGGGAGCTTGATGATTTAGAAAGTTGACAGCCTATCCATATTTTAAAAATCCAAATGTGTGCTCTGGAGAAAAACTACAAAAGTGTTCCTGGTTACACTTTTGCTAGAAGGATTGGGTACGTGACAGGGATCCAGTCAACGGTCAGCAGAAATGCTTCCATTTGGACTGAAGAGGACAGAGATGGAAAAGAAAGAAGGAAGATGCTGGACTTCTGGAATATTCCACACAGAGCTCCTCAGCTGCAAATACATGTTAACCTTCAAGAAAAGTGAAGAAAGACTTACAGAGTAGCTCAGAGGCCAGAGAGACCTTGAAAGGTTGAGACAGTGGGGTGGATACTGCTGTGAGCTCAGAGGGCGGAGATAGTGCCATGGAGGACTGAGTGTGTGGGACTGTCCTCATAGGGCCCAATAGACAGAGCCACAGTGGATTACTCTCAGGCCTTGAAATTTAATGGAATTTGCTGTGATAGGTTTTAGGCTTGCTTGGGACCTGTAAGCTTTTTTTTTTTTTCTTTTTTCTTTTTTCTTAAAACTTGTTCCTTTTGGATATGAATGTGACTCTTAGGTCTAGACCACCATTACATTTTGAAAATTGATCAATTTGTTTTCTCTGTTTTAAATGTCCAGAGATGGAGAGGACTTTTACCCCAGGATATCCATCATCTCACTTATACATAATTTAGATGCTTTAGATGATGAGATTGGGACTTTCTGTGTTAACTATATTTAGGTGAAATTTTAGGTTTAGAGGTAATAAGAGAAAAGGCTAATGCTTTGGAAGATGTTGGAATGGGGTAAATGTATTTTGCACATGGGAAAGTTACAGTTTGGGGGAAGTGGACACAAAGAGGATGATTATGGGTTGGTTTGTGTCACCCCAAAAGTTCAGCAGCACATGGAACATTGACCAGTGTAGAACACATCTTAACAAATTTGCAAGAATAGAAATCACAGACGGTCTCCTCTCAGACCACAATGAAATTGAACTAGAAATAAAAAAACAGAATTAAAACTGGAAAATCCCCAAATATGTGAAGATTAAATAACACACTTCTAAGTAACACATGGGTCAAAGAAGAAATTATAAGAGCAATTTTTAAATAATTTGAACTAAATGAAAATGAAAACATAGATTTTCAGAATTTATGGGGTACAGTAAAAGCAGTGCTTAAAGGGAAATTTGTAGCATTGAATGTATCTAATAGAAAACAAGAAAGATCTAAAATAAATAATCTGAACTTCCTTCCACCTTACAAAAGTGGAAAAAAAAAGAGCAAATTAAATCCAAAATAGGCAGAAGCAAGTAAGTAGTAAAAACTAGAGCA
The DNA here is from genome assembly GCF_023721935.1 of Panthera uncia. Lineage (NCBI taxonomy): Eukaryota > Metazoa > Chordata > Mammalia > Carnivora > Felidae > Panthera > Panthera uncia. Next base: position 41,341,453 of record NC_064816.1, read on the forward strand.
AAAAAATAATGAAATTGAAAACAAGAAATCAATAGAAAAAGAAAACAATATCAAACACTGTTTCTTTGAAAAGATTAATAAATTTGAGGAGACTCTAGCCAGGCAAATTAAGAAAAAAAGAAAAGGAAAAGAAGCTGTAAGTATCAGAGATGAAGGAGAAGGCAGCACGGCATATTCGATGGACATTAAAAAAATATAATAAGAGAATACTGAGACCAACTCTATGGCCACAAGTTTAATGACTTATGAGAAGGACCAGTTCCTTCAAAGATAGAATTCACTAAAGTTTACACAAAAAATAATACATAGTGTGAATAGCCCTATATCTATTAAAAATACAAAATAATAACTAATAACCTTTCAAAAAAGAAAGCACCAATCCTGGATAGGTTCCCTGGTGAATTTTACCACACATTTAAGAAAAAAACATTATATGAATTTTCTATAATATTTTTAGAGGATAGAATCAGAGGGCATACTTCCTAACTCATTTTATAAGAACAGCATTACTCAAATACCTAAACCAAAGACATTACAAGAAAACTACAATATCTCTAATGAATATAGATGCAAAAATTTGCAATAAAATGCTGGTAAATCGTATCCAAAAATGTATAAAAATAATTCTACATGATCAACCATTTGGATTTATCCCAGGTGTGCAATGAATTTTCAACAATTGAAAATTATTGTAATCCATCACATCACAGTCTAAAGAAGAAAAATCACATGATCATATCATTAGATGGAGAAAAAGCCTTTGACAAAATCCAATACTCCTTCATGCTTAAAAATTCTCAGTAAACTAGGAATAGAAGAGGACTTCTTCAACTTGATAAAGAAAAAATCGATTAAAAAAAAACTTGCAGCTAGTATCATATTAAATTTTGAGAGACTTGAAACTTTCCCAATAACATAAGTAACAAGGTATGGATGTTCCTTCTCACCACTGTTTTTCAGTATTATACTAGAAGTCCCAGATAACGTAGTAAGACAAGAAAAGCAAGCAAAATGTATGCAGAATTTAAAAGAAGAAAATAAAGCTGTTTTTCTTTGCAAATAACATGATCATTTATGTAGAAAATCTTAAAAATATACAAAAAGCTTCTTGGGCTGATAAGTGATTATAGCACAGATGCAAGATGCTAGGTTAATATAAAAAAGTTAATTGTGTTCCTATATAGTGGCAGTGAACAAGTGGTATTTGAAATATAAAAAAAATCACAATATAATTTACATTAATGTACAAAGATGAAACAATTAGGTATAAATCTAACAAAATATGTATACATACATATAAGGAAAACTACACAACTCTAATGGAACCTATCAAAGAATAACTCAATAAATAGATATTCTATGTTCATGGATGTCATCATTCCCAGCTACACTCCCTACTACAAGTTATAGCAATCAAGACAGTGTGATGTTGGCAAAATAAAAAATAAATAGGTCACTGGAACTGAATAGAGACCCAGAATTAGACCCCTGTAAATAGAGTCAACTCATCTTTCACCAAGGCACAGAGAGAAGACAATAGAGCAAGGATTTTCTTTTCAATGGATGGTGCTGAAACAACTCATCACCCATATGCAAAAACATGAATTTCTACACAGACTTAATAACTTTCACAACCTTTATAAATATGGTTTAATTATAACCCCGTGATAGAATTTAGTAAATTTGAGAACAGAAGTACCAGTGTTGTAGATTGACAAATACTTTAAGTTATGACAGCCTATTTGAACACAAAATCAGGAAATAACATACTAACAAAATGATACAACCATGTATACATACATCTGCTTATTAAACACTGAAGTAAAAGAACTGTAACATTTTGCAGTCTTCAGAGGTGTTTGGTGTTTTACTCTGTTCTGATAAAAGCAATTTGAATGTTTGCATAGAGATATAAAAACTTAATATTGAACTGAAAAATGGTTACACATCTGCATTTTAAAAAATTTGAATTAAATTTTCTCCCTTGCTGGTGGTTTAGTAGAATCTTACTTTGGAGCAGGAAAACATTGATGATACAGATTTTTTTATCAGTTGCTGCCATACTATAAAGCTTGTAAAAAGCCCAAGTCCCACAAGGGTGTACCTACCTGATCTCTTACAGCACCCAGCTGTTGGTATTCTCCAGAGTAGCAAATATATGCCCTGGAGCACAGGGTGATAAGGGTCAATTCCATTATCATATTGCATAGTTGAGCTGTAATGTCCAAACCAATGAATCTAGTTAAACCAGCAATCGCTCATATGATAAAGATGCCAATAAACAGGGTGGTGTGGTATGAGCTGTATGGAAGATATTTTTGCTATTATTATGCTTGATATACTGGATGTAGAGTTTATCTGTTTTACTCCTTAACTGCTGCTAATAACAGTAGCTACATTCTTCTTCATACATCTTTTTCACCCTTCAATATAGTTTTACAAATTCTTCCTTAAGCTCCAGATATTTGGTCTGCAAGTCAGTTGGGACCAGAAATGGTTTCTTGTAACCACAAATCTTGTTGTGTTGTATGTGCCTTTACCAGTTGCTATGGACACTAAATTGTTAGTTTCTGCTGTGGCCTATACATGGATTTGGGATTTGGTAATTCTTCACCTTGATAGATTTTTATATGAACCTTGAAGTAGTCTGCCAGACCTTGGAAAGTGATTTTATTCCCTTTGAATATTTTTTCGCCTTTATTTACCTTTTCTTTCTTTTTTTTTTAAATATAATTTATTGTCAAATTTGCTAACATACAGTGTGTAAAGTGTGCTCTTGGTTTTTGGGGTAGATTTCTGTGGTTTATCGCTTGCATAAAACTCCAAATGTTTATCCCAACAATTGCCCCCATCAATGCTCATCACCCATTTTCCCCTCTCCCCCAGCCCCCCATCAACCCTCAAATTGTTCTTCGTATTTAAGAGTCTCTTATGGTTTGCCTCACTCCATCTCTGTTTGTAACCATTTTTTTTCCCCTTTCTCTTTCCCCCATGGTCTTTTGTTAAATTTCTCAAGATCCACATATGAGCGAAAATATATGATATCTCTCTTTCTCTGACTGAGTTATTTCACTCAGCGTAATACCTTCCAGTTCCATCCACGTTGCTGCAAATGGCCAGATTATATTCTTTCTCATTGCCAAGTAGTATTCCATTGTATATATATAAACCGCATCTTCTTTATCCACTTGTCAGTTGATGGACATTTAGGCTCTTTCCATAATTTGGCTATTGTTGAAAGCACTGCTATAAACATTGGGTACATGTGCCCCTATACATTAGCACTGTTGTATCCTTTGGATAAATTCCTAGTAGTGCTGTTGCTGGGTTATAGGGTTAATTCTGTTTTTTTTTTAATTTTTTGAGGAAGCTCCACGCGGTTTTCCAGAGCAACTGCACCAGTTTGCATTCCCACTAACAGTGCAAGAGAGTTCCCATTTCTCTACATTCTTGCCAGCATCTGTAGTTTCCTGATTTGTTCATTGTAGCCACTCTGACTGGTGTGAGGTGGTGTCTTAGTGTGGTTTAGATTTGTATTTCCCTGATGATGAGTGACGTTGAGCATCTTTCCATGTGCCTGTTGGCCATCTGGATGTCTTCTTTGGAAAAGTGTCTATTTATGTCTTCCACCCATTTCTTCACTGGATTATTTGTTTTTCAGGTGTTGAGTTTAGGAAGTTCTTTATAGATTCTGGATACTAACCCTTTATCTCATATGTCATTTGCAAATAACTTTTCCTGTTCTGTCAGTTGCCTTTTACTTTTGTTGATTGTTTCCCTTGCAGTGCAGAAGATTTTCATCTTGATGAGGTCCCAATAGTTCATTTTTGCTTTTAATTCCCTTGCTTTTGGATATGTGTCAAGCAAGAAATTGCTGCAGCTGAGGTCAGAGAGGTTGTTGCTTGCTTTCTTTTCTAGGGTTTTGATGGCTTCCTGTCTCACACTTAGGTCTTTCATCCATTTTGAGTTTATTTTTGTGAATGGTGTAAGAAAGTGGTCTAGTTTAATTCTTCTGCATGTTGCTATCCAGTTCTCCCAGAACCATTTGCTAAAGAAACTGTCTTTTTTTCCATTGGATATTCTTTCCTATTTTGTCAAAGATTAGTTGGCCATACATTTGTGGGTCCAATTCTGGAGTCTCTATTCTATTCCATTGGTCAATGGGTCTTTTTTTCTGACAGTACCATACTATCTTGATGATTACAGCTTTGTAGTAGAGGCTAAAGTCTGGGATTGTGATGCCTCCCGCTTTGGTTTTTTTCTTTCGGTATTACTTTGGCTATTGAGGGTCTTTTGTGGTTCCATACAAATTTTAGGATCATTTATTCTAGCTTTGAGAAGAATGCTGTTGCAATTTTGATTGGGATTGCATTGAATGTGTAGATTGCTTTGGGTAGTATCGACATTTTAACAATATTTATTCTAATCCATGAGCATGGAATATTTTTCCATTTCTTTGTGTCTTCAATTTTCTTCATAAATTTTCTATAGTTTTCAGTATACATATCTTTTACATATTTGGTTAAGTTTATTCCTAGGTATTTTTTGGTTCTTGGTGTAATTGTAAATGTCATCAATTTCTTGATTTCTCTTTCTGTTGTTTCATTATTTGTGTATAGAAATGCAACAAATTTCTGTATGTTGATTTTGCACCCTGCAATTTTCTGAATTCAAATATCAGTTCTAGCAGGCTTTTGGTGGAGTCTTTTGGGTTTTCCATGTAGAGTATCATGTCATCTGTGAAAAGTGAAAGTTTGACTTCTTTGCCAGTTTTGATGCCTTTTATTTCCTTTTTTTTTGTCTAATTGCTAATGCTAGGAATTCCAACACTATGTTAAACAACACTGGTGAGAGTAGACATCCCTGTCGTGTTCCTGATCTCAGGGGGAAAGCTGTTAGTTTTTCTTCATTGAGGATGATATTGATATTAACTGTGGGCTTTTCATATATGGTTTTTATGATGTTTAGATATGTTCCTTCTGTCCCAACTTTCTTGAGGGTTTTTACCAAGAAAGGATGCTGGGTTTTGTCAAATGCTTTTTCTGCATCTATTGATAGGATAATATGTTTTTTATGGTTTCTTTTACTAATGTGATGTATCACATTGCTTGATTTGTGAATATTGAACTAGCCCTGTAGCCCAGAATGAATCCCACTTGATCATGGTGAATAATTCTTTTTCTATGCTTTTGAATGTTATTTGCTGGTATCTTGTTGAGAAATTTTGCATCCATGTTCATGAGGGATACTGTAATTCTCCTTTTTTTGTGGGGTCTCTGTCTGGTTTGGAATCAAGGTAATGCTGGCTTCATAGAATGAGTCCAGCATTTTTTCTTCCATTTATATTTTTGGAATAACTTGAGAAGGGTAGGTATTAAATCTGCTTTAAATGTCTGGTAGAATTCCCCAGGTTAGCCATCTGGGCCAGTACTCTTATTTGTTGGGAGATTTCTGATAACTGATTGAATTTCTTGACTAGTTATGGGTCTGTTCAAATTTTCTATTTCTTCTTATTTGAGTTTTGGTAGTGTGTGGGTGTCTAGCAATTTGTCCATTTCTTCCAGGTTGGCCACTTTGTTGGCATATAATTTTTCATAGTATTCTCTGAGGGATTGATTGTGGTAAATCCATTTTCATTCGTGATTTTTATCAGTTGGGCCTTCTCTATTTTCTTTTTGAAAACTCTGGCAAGTGGTTTATCAATTTGTTTATTTTTTTCACAAACCAGCTCTTAATTTCATTGATCTGTTCTGGTTTTTCTTCTTTCTTTCTTTCCTTCCTTCCTTCCTTCCTTCCTTCCTTCTCTCTTTTTTTTGTATTCTGTATTGTTTATTTCTGCTCTGATCTTCATTATTTTTCTTCTGCTGCTATCCTTGGGGTTTCTGTGTTGCTCTGCTTCTAGTTCCTTCAGGTGTGCTGTTAGATTTTGTACTTGGGAGTTTTCTTGCTTCTTGAGATAGGCCTGGATTACAATGTATTTTCGTCTTAGGACTGCTTTGCTGCATCCCAAAGGGTTTGGACTGTTGTGTTTTCATTTTCATTTGTTTCCATATATTTTTTAATTTATTCTTCAATTTCTCGTTGACCCATTCATTCTTCAGTAGGATGTTCTTCAACCTCCATCCATTTGGAGGTTTTATAAACTTTGCTCTGGTTGATTTCAAGTTTCATAGCATTGTGATCTGAAAATGTGCATGGTATGGTCTCAATTCTTTTATATTTATTGAGGGCTGTTTTGTGACCTAGTATGTGATCTATCTTGGAGAATGTTCCATGTGCACTCGAGAAGAATGTGTATTTGGTTGTTTTAGGATAAAAAGTTCTGAATATATCTATCAAGTCCATCTGGTCCAGTGTATCATTCAGGGTCACTGTTTCTTTATTGATTTTCTGTCTGGATGATCTGTCCCCTGCAATTAACACATTCTTACCAGGCGTGGAGGGGTGTGGTTTGGTGTAGGCAGGTTCCACCTCCACTGGGGGCTCCCTGTCTGGTGCCCTGAGGCCCCACCTTGTTGGTGATGGGGAGAAAAATGGCGACACCCCAGTCTCCCTTCCATGGACCACGTGTCCCAAACCACTCTGTTTAGGCTGTCTTCACAGTGCTATGGCCACAAATGAGGCAGTTTGTCCCACTTTGCTGACTCCCCCAATGTCTTAAAGAATTGAACCCCAATGTCTTAAAGAATCCCACTGCAGGTTTCTGGTTTCAGGGAAAAGCCATCCCATTTCACAGTGCTGCATGCGTGGTTTGTCCTGCTCCACCCACTCTCGCACCTCGCTGGCAATCGGGTGGGGTTTAAACCCCAGTGTCTTAGAGTATCCCATTCTGTGTGCCCCAGTACTGGGGAGTGCCACTCCACAAGGCTGATATTTTGCATCTGGCTGGCAGGAGCAGGCAGTCTTTGTCCTTTGAACAGATATATACCTTCTTCCCACAGCACTCCAGGAAGGGGATCGCTTTTTCCCACTGCAGACTGTGCCTCTGAACTGGTTACTGAGCTCGGGGCTGGCTTATCTCTTCCCCAGGTGTGTGAACTGGGCAGCTGGCCCCAACCTGGAGGAAGCCCCACAGTTAGAGATTGGATCTTTCTCTGTCCGGTAGGAGGTTTTTCTCTTGTGCAGACACAATCCTGCCCTTCCTCAGCCTCTCTTTCTATTCCCTTTGTCTCTCTGTAGAAGGGGATCTCTCCCCTCTGTGTCTGTGCAGCCCATTTTATCTCTCCCAGTTCAAAATCACGTACCTGTGGCCCACCAGGTTGTCCCCGTGGGTCCCTTGAGATGTCTTTGTCCCTCGGAAGCCTGGACTGTTGGAATTCAAAGTCCTTTGGCCTCAACACTGCTGTGTTTGGGGGACAAGGGAACTTTGGGTCTCCCTACTTCTCCACCATGTTGGATCTTTCCATCCTTTGATTTCTTTAAAATCTAGGCTCTCAGGACTAAGGCATACAAGAAATCTGTGTTTTCAAGTTTTGATGAATTCATCATCTATTTCTTTAAATTTTCTATCAAAGTATGGATTGGTAGCTATTAAACCAAGATGAGGTAGCAGAAAACAGTATGTTTTCAAACAGAGTAGATGTGTTTTCAAACATTCTGTAGTTATTCATGTTGGTTCTCTGAAAACTTGAGGAAGTTTTCCAAAAATTTGGTGCCACCATCAGCTTCCCCAAATTCATGCGGGGAACTTTAGTTCTCAAAGAAATAATATCAGGCCTTGAAATGGCTTCAGGAATATTCCCCCGTCAGGAATATTTCCCAGCCATACTCATCAAAAAGGTGGAGATTCTGAAGATCATTCTCTTAGACATTTTAGAATTGGTTATATACCTGTATGAAGCTGATCATTTTGCTGAGGGCAAATACTGTGGATGAATCTTTCAAATTGACTGTCAAAGGTTCCCTGAGCAACTATCAATAACACTGCAACCGTTTTACCATCAGGCTTATTGAAAAGGAAAACGACGACTCCATATCTCAATTATTTTGCTCTCTTATTATACCTCTCTGTGAAAAACCAGTCAGTGGTTCATTATAATGTCCAATCCAATGAACTAATACCTGATTGTACATGTATTTCAACATGAACTCTTTCAGAAATGATTTTCCTTTCATAATGCTCCAGCAACAGATACAGCAATGATCTCTGTGACCCTGAAAGCCTCCAGGGGAAGCACTTGATTTAGTGTGATCTCATCTATCTCAGAGGAATGGTCATCTTTGACAGTGAAGACTTGGACTGGTCCTACAGTGACAGAACCTCACCACCATCAGTGTTCAGACCACCATGGCCAGAAATTATAGGGACTAAAATAGCTCAGGTGGATTTTCAGGAAAAACAATAACAACAACAACAACAATAAATGAATATAGCTCAGAAGAGGAGGATCCAGTGGAAAAGGCAGGACTTTTCACAAAAATTAACGCACAATGGATTCAAGACCTAAGTGTAAACAACAACAACAACAGCAACAACATAAAAATCCTAGAAGTTAACATACAGGAAAATATAGATGATTTTGAGTTTGACAATGACTTTTTAAATTCAAGGATGAAAGCATAATTCAGGAAAGCAAAAAAAAAATAATTGGTAAACTGGAATTCAATAAAATTAAAAATTTCTGCTTTGCAAAATACACTGTCAAGAGAATGAAAAGAACAGTGACTGGGGGAAAAATTTTCCAAAGGATGTGTCTAATAAATGATTGTTATACAAAGTATGCAAAGAACTCTTAAAATTCAACAATAAGACCGGGGAACCTGGATGGCTCAGTTGGTTGAGCATCCGACTTTGGCTTAAATTATAATCACACCGTTCATGAGTTCATGCCCTGTGTCTGGCTCTATGTTGACAGCTTAGAGCCTGGAACCTGCTTCAGATTCATTCTCTCTCTCTCTCTCTCTCTCTCTCTCTCTCTCTGCCCCTCCCCCAATGCTCCCTTTCTCAAATAAACATTAAAATTTTTTCAAACATTAAAACAAACCTCAGCAATAAGAAAATAAACATCCTGATATAAAAACATGCCAGAGACCTTAATAGATACCTCACCAAAGAAGATATATGGATGACAAATAAGCATAAGAAAAGATGCTCCACATTGTGTATAATTAAAGGAATGCAAGTTCAGACAGCAATGAGATACCACCGCATACCTGGTAGAATGGCCAAACTCCAGAACACTGACAACACCAAATACTGGCAAGGATATGAGGTAGCAGGAACTTGGATTCATCACTGTTGGGAATGTAAAATGGCACAGCTACTATGCCAAACAATTTGGTTGTTTCTTAAAAACTAAACATATTGTTACCATACAATCCACCAGTCATACTGCTTGGTATTTACCAAAAGAAGTTGAAACCCTATGTCCACACAAAAACCTGCACTTGAATGTTTATACTATTTCTATTCATAATTGCTAAAACTTGTAACAACATTGACATCCCTTTGTAAGTGAATGGATAAAGTAGGTACATCTAGATGATGGAATGTTACTAAAAGAGAAGTGAGCCATCAAGCCATGAAAAGACATGGAAGAAAATTAAATATATTACTAGGTAAAAGAAACAAACCTGAGAAGACTACATACTGTGTGTTACTAACTGTATGACATTCTGGGTAAGGCAAAACTATGGAGACAGTGAAATGATCAGTGGTTGCCAGGGGTTAGAGAAGAGGGGGGCATAAATAGAGTGTTAAAAATTCAGTGAAACTATTCTGTTTGATACTATAACAATAGATACATGTTATGTGCCTTTGTCTGAACCCAAAGAATGCTCATTGCCCAATGCCAGAAGTGAACCCTAATGTAAACTATGGGCTTTGGATAATAATGATATACAATTCATCACTTGTAATAAATGCACCTCTTTGGTGGAGAATGCTGGCAATGGGGGAGGCTATACATGTGTGGGGGAAGGAAGTTTATAGAAAAATCTCTGTACTTTCCACTCTGTTTTGCTTTGAACTTAAAACTGCTCTAAATATAAAGTCCATTAAAAACAAAAGTCTGCCAAATCTAGAAGAGAGAGCATGGCCATGTCAACACCTTGATTTTGGCCTTCTAGCTCTGGAACTCTGAAAGGATAAATTTCTGTAGTTTTCTTTGGGCCACCTATTTTGTGTTATTTTTTTATAGTTTTGTTATAGTAGCCCTAGGAAACTAAGAATAAGCATAGATAAGTTATCCTGGATGGTTTGGTAATTCTCACTTACAAATATATCTGTCATGATGATGATGATGTTAAGGATGATGATGATGATTGTTGGGAAATAGGTTCAAGAATTCCTTACACTTACATAAGTATACATATTACATAACTTACACATGCAAGTTAAAGATTACTGTCTGATTGTTTTCTCCACATTCACATGTGTAAGATCTTGTTTTCTTCATGTCCACCATGTGTATCAGATCTTGTGAGCTCAATAAATATGGAGACAAATCCGTGTTTGGGGCTGTCCCAGACATTAGCCTCTCTCGTATTTAATTTTGCATCTGCTCTCTTGCTGGACAAGAGAGAACTCCAGACTAACAGTCTGCAACAGATGATGATGATTTAATTGTAGGGTGGGGTGGAATGTTGCAATGGAAAACATGCCTTTACCATTCCAATTTACTTTATATTAATCTGTTCAAAGTTTCTGTTTGAATATTTGATGAAATTGTTATGTCATCTCATTTTTACATATTTATTAATAGAATATCAGTAGCAATGATAATGACCTCTTTTTGTTTAGCAGTTCTTCCTTTAGCTTATCTTTCCTGATAAATTTTCTCATATATAGCAAGGAGAAACAAGGGATATTCTTAACACTTTGAATGGAAAAATGTTTAGGCAAAATTCTTTAGCACATTTTTTGTCTTACACATTACTACAGGCAACCATATTGCTAAGCTCAATTTTTGCATAAGATTTTCTTCATTTTCCTTTAAGTCTTTGTGTTCTAAGCACTTTAAACTTTTACCAGCATTCTGCTTGCTTCCAAAGTCATTCTCCTATTTTAGAATTTTTGTCATTGTAGCATCCCATTTCTTACTGCTGAGTTTAGCTACGTATTATTTCATGAAAAAATGATCACAAATTTAGTAGCTTAAAACAACAAACATTTATAATTTTGCTGGGGTTGGATAACTCACTCCCTTGTCATATGGCCCTCTCTGTTGGCTCTGAGTATCTTCACAACATGGCAGCTAGCTTGCTTCCCTCAGGAAGAATGATCCAAAAGACAGGACCTAACGTCATTTTCAAGTGATATGCCATCACCTCTGCTGTATTCTATAGTCACACAGACAAATCCTAGTACCGTGTAGGAGATGACTTCATAAGGGTCTAGAAGCAAGAGGTGGGATAAGGGAATCTTTGAGTCTAGCTCCTACAGCTATTAAGGTATAATCTCCATCAACACCATAGCGATTGGGCTTTGTCAAGACTATCAACATGAAGTCTGCTGGATCTTCATCTAATAGTGGTCAGTTGAAATGAATACATTGAGATTTATTATGTAATAGGAATTTCTGCAATTTGATTGTGTGGGTAATTGGTACTTATAATCAAAACTAGCAGACAAATGATTTAAAAATCTGTATCAATATGAGGTTTCACTTATAATATATTCCAACTATCCTGACACTTGAGGAAAACATTATAATGAAGATCATTTTTATAAGTGGCATCTTCTTAATCTTGGTTTCAAATGAAGCAAAAAATGGTATTGAAGGGCTTATTTGGACTAATGGTACAGTCCAGTTATTTCAATTAGAGTCATCCAGCTACTAGTGAGCTGACTGTATTATTGGAACAGTCCCTTTAAACTACTGACCAAGTCTTGCCAGGCTCGGCAGGCAGCATCTAATGTGATTACCCCCTAATGTGTTACAGCGGTTAGGAAGTCTATAAAACAATTTTAACAGGGTTTAGAAATACCACTTCTATAAAATGGGCAGACATAAAGTTAATTCTTTAACGCATTTCATTAAGAGAAAAGTGTTTACTTTCCTCTCTGCAAACAATCCACTCATGAATCTGGAAAGTATCACCTGAGAATGCTACTGAAGTCAATAAGATCAAATAGAATAATGACAGGTATTGTGATGGAAATTCTACAAATTCTACTCCAAAATATATTCCCCTATAAGAGCTGCTATAAACTATGCTTGGATTTAGCCATCTTGGCAGAAGATTTAAAAAGAAAAGACACATTCACAGCTATGCAATTAGAGGAGAATCACACCAGCAATTAGTTGTAGAGTAGGTGTTACTTCTATGTTAGCATCTATTTTCAGTTATTTATGCTTTGGCTTTTTTCGTTGTTTCTTTCTTTCTGTGAGAGTTTGCCGTCAAACAGCACTGTCTGAGTTCATCTGTGATAGAGTCCCCGAATGCTCATGTTAGGAGGAATTTTAACCTAACCTTGCCAATTTCTGTTTAAGACTTTTTTTCCCCTTTGAATCAATTGAGGTTTACTTCTGGAATTTGAAGCCTCTTCTGAACTTAAATAGCTTTAGTGAGAGAACTCATTACCATCTGAGGGAGGACTTTCTATAACAAATCAACATGGTCAGTTATTCCTCAACTGGAGACTCAGTTTATCCACCTGAGTTTCTAAATGTTGACATAAACTCTACCTGTGTTAACATTTAGCCTGAGTCTCATTCCTTTTTCACAAGACAGTCCTTTGCATATTTATGATAGACCTTTTTGCCTTTTTGTAAGTGGAGTCACCTCATGAAACTGAAGAATACCATCATATTTTGACTTGCTTAATCAGGTTATCATTGATTTTCTTACGACAGGATTATATTTTTGTTTTTGTTTTTGTTTTTATTCTTTGTACCCTTACAACATCAAGAAGCTGCTTGATTGCTGTATTTTTACATATTGTGAGAGATTTGGTCCTGGTGCCAATGACATTGAAGGGATAGCTTTAGTCAAAAGATTTTGGTAGTCTTCTACTACAATATACTTCTTAACCCATGGTGGCACATGGGGATGGCTGAATGAAATAATCTTGACAGTTTGCATGGTAATGGAAAACTGATGAGGGCAGATGTTGATTTGCAGAGTCATAAAATATAAGATCAAGAGGAAAGTCAAATCACATGTGTAGAATGTAGCTTTTTAAGGAATTGACATATCCAGAGTGATGTCAAAACGAGACAGGAAATTAAGATGGGGACTCTGTAAGTTAAATAGTATATATGCACATATATTGGCATTGAAAAGCATTTACTAACTTCTACAGTTACAAGAATCTGAGTAGTACTATTCGAGAATGTTGGGGACATTTTGGGGACATTTCTTCAATAGTTGAATGAGAACCTGGGGTAACAATGCATGTTTAATTCATCCAACATTCAGTCACCAGGCATTTATCTCTTCCTTCTTTTGAGACAGGAAATGTTTTGGTAGCGTGTTTTGGGTACACAATGCACAATTTTAGACAATGGCATAACCACAAATTTATTAAAATACTACGATGATCATAAAGAAGGCACAGTATGCTGATTTTGAAGTTCCAAGAGGGCTTTATATCTAAACTATTTTATTGACTAGAAAATACATTTTATAATAATGATTATAAAAGTTTTATGAGATTGTTTTATGGTGTACATTTTTTATAACTTTAAAAATACCAATGAGAGCTTGCATTTGCCAGCTTTTCTAGGGTTTGCATCCAGCGACTAAACCCTAATTTATATTTTACTTGCTCTAACTGGTTCTCCTCCAGATTCTTTGCTCTGGGTAAAATTTCAGATGTCACTGGAAGGGAAATCTGTAAGAATGTCATAGAAATGCAGAACTTTTAATGTAATCCAACTGAGTAGAGCCAGGCTAATCCTGTCATTGAACTTTGTAAACAGAAAGTAGTGTATGCTAAATTTCTCAAGGACCATAGTAGTGAGGTGAGGCTACTAGGTTCATACTATAGAACTAAAAGCAAAGCACTGAAAAGGATTGCATTTTATAAGCCCCAAATAATAGCCACCAGCAGGAGTGATAATATAGTTTTTAATGGGAAAAAAACCAACTTGTTTAGGAAAAAAGATATGTTTTTTTTTATTAACAGAGCTACTAGATATTATAAGAGTTGCTAAATGTTATTCTAGAATCCCCTTTAAAAATCATATTGTAGGGGCATCTGGGTGGCTCAGTCAATTGAGCAGTTGACTGTGGCTCAGGTCATGATCTCATGGTTCATGGGTTCAAGCCCTGCATCAGGCTCTATGTTGACAGCTCAGAGCCTAGAGTCTGCTTCAGAGTGTCTCCCTCTCTGCCCTTTCCTTCTTGCACTCTGTCTCTCTCTCAAAAATAAATAAACATTTAAAAAGTTAAAAAAAAATCATATTATAACAGACTTCCATTTCCAGAAACATAGAATAGACATACTTTCTACTTTTCTTCCCTTTAAGTAAAGCCAAAAACCCTGGACATTTTATACAAAATAAACATCAGACTCTGAAAGTGGAGGGAAGAAGGCAGACTGGCTGAGGATCTTGGGACCCAGGGGAAAACATGGTGGTGAATTCCTTGGTTTTCTTTTTTTTAAATTACATTTGTTTGTTTATTTCATCTTTTTTTTTTTAATTCAAACTCAAGTTAACATACAGTGTAGTCTTGGTTTCAAGAGTAGAACACAGTGATTCATCTCTTACATATGACACCTAATGCTTATCCCAAAAAGTGCCCTTCTTGAAGCCCTTCAGCCATTTAGCCCATTCCCTCACCTCACCTCTCCTTCAGCAACCCTTCGTTTGTTCTCTGGATTTGAGTGTTTCTTATGGTTTGCTCCTACTCTGCTTTTATCTTGTTTTTCCTTCCCTTCCCCTATCTGTTGTGTTTCTCAAATTCCACATATGAAATCATGTCATACTTGTCTTTCTCTAACTGACTCATTTCGCTTAGCCTTGGGCTTTCTTTATGAATCTCACCACTGAGACTTAGAGGTAAAGAATCCAGCAATCCAGGAAGGTCAGCAATCCAGGGGGCTGGGGGAGGAATAGCTAATTAGAATCCTTCTCTCTCTGGCCAGAGGAGTAGTAAAAGGAGAGCCTAACGAGAAAGAAAACTTTTTTTAAAAATTTTTTTAATGTTTTATTTTTGAGACAGGGAGAGACAGAGCATGAGCAGGGAAGGGTCAGAGAGAGGGAGACACAGAATCTGAAACAGGCTTCAGGCTCTGAGCTGTCAGCACAGAGCCCGACGTGGGGCTCAAACTCACGGACCGTGAGATCATGACCTGAGCCAAAGTCAGACGCTTAACTGACCAAGCCACCCAGGCACCCCAGAAAGAAAACTTTTAAGTTGGTCAGACACCACCAGAAAGACTGTAGTCCCACCCCCACCAGCAAAAGCCAAGCAGGGAGCCCAGACCACTACCTTATGAGGTAGTAATGAGGTGCTCTGACCCCCACCAGGGTAGTGTCAGAGGAGATAAAGTAGGAAATTGAATCTCTCATCCATGTCAGGCAGTAATGAGCTTCTTTCTCCCACTGTAGTCAGTGGAGACAATGCATGGAACCTGGACTTCCACTGCAAACCTGTGGTTTTAAAAAAGACTGGAGTAGATATTCATTTACTTTGTTTTCCTTCCACACGTCACTTGGACCATAAAGATCTCCTGGTTTTTGTTTTTTTCTTATTTTTTTTAAAGATTTTTAAAATATAATTTATTAGTAAATTGGCTTTTATACAACACCCATTGTTCATCCCAACAAGTGCTCTCCTCACTGCCCATCACCCATTTTTCTCTCTTCCCCAACCCCCATCAACCCACAGTTTATTGTCTGTATTTAAGAGTCTCTTATGGTTTGCCTCCTTCCCTCTCTGTTTGTATCTTTTGTTTTCCTCTTCCCTTCCCCCTTGGTCTTCTATTAAATTTCTCAAGATCCACATATGAGTGAAAACATATGGTATCTGTCTTTCTCTGCCTGACTTATTTTGCTTAGCATAATACCCTCCATTTCCATCCACGTTGCTGCAAATGGCAGGATTTCAATCTTTCTCATTGCCATGTAGTATTCTATTGCATATATAAACCACATCTTCTTTATCCATTCATCAGTTGTTAGACATTTAGGCTCTTTCCATAAATTGGCTATTGTTGAAATTGCTGCTCTAAACATTGGAGTACATGTGCCACTATGCATCAGCACTCCTGTATCTCTTCGGCAAATTCCTAGCAGTGCTATTGCTGGGTCATAGGGTAGTTCTGTTTTTAGTTTTTTGAGGAACCTCCACACTGTTTTCCAGAGTGGCTGTACCAGTTTGCATTCCCACCAACAGTGCAAGAGGGTTCCCATTTCTTCACATCCTCTTCAGCATCTATAGTCTCCTTATTTGTTCATTTTAGCCACTCTGACTGGCATGAGGTGGTATCTCAGTGTGGTTTAGATTTCTATTTGCCTGATGACGAGTGACATTGAGCATCTTTTCATATTTCTGTTGGCCATCTGGATGTCTTTGGAAAAGTGTCTATTCATGTCTTCTGCCCATTTCTTCACTGGATTAATTGTTCTTCAGGTATGGAATTTGGTGAGTTCTTTATAGATTTTGGATACTAACCCTTTATCTGATAGGCCATTTGCAAATATCATTTGCCATTCTGTCAGTTGCCCTTTAGTTTTGTTGATTGTTTCCTTTGCAGTGCAAAGGATAAGTGCAAGCTTTTTATCTTGATGAGATCCCAGCCTTGGATATACAGATGAATTCTGTGGAGATCTTAAAAATCTCAATCTCCCAGCTGCACTTCAGACCAATTACAGTAGAGGGTGGAACCCAGGTGTTAGCATTTACATCTTCCATGGCATTTTGATGCACAGCTCCTGTTGAAGATCACTGCTTAGATATTCTCTAAAATACCTCCTGTTTCATAAATTCTAAGATTCTTAGAATTCTCACATTGATTCTCCTAAAGATTGGAGAGGTTCAGTAAATTGTGTGTAATTTTATATGGGGACCTGGGATTGATGCAGAAGCATTAATTTTGTACCTCTGCTTGCTGAGCTGAACAAATCATACCAACTCTTTAGGTGTCTACCCAATCTAAAAAAGTATCACAGATTAATCTTATTTCTAGGGCAAATATTTTATGTAACCCAGGAAAGTCATTTTCTTACTCTGGGTCTCATTTTCTTTTTCCATCTATTACTCAACAGAACATACATACATTGAGATACTCATGTCAGATAGTTGTGATAAAGACAGTACCAGAAAATCAAAATAAAAGTATACAAAAATAAAAACCTACTATAAAAACATAAAAGGGCTTATGACTTCCACTTCAAATTCAGAAAGGTGGTCACAAATTTGAAATTCTTATTGCAATGCTTAAGTAAGAAACTTGTGCCCCTAGTCACTCTCCAAGGTCCAGATTACATGTCTCTGGTGAATCACAAGGTTGATAACTGCAAGTTTTATGGGTTCAATAACTAGCTATGAAAAGGCCTGCAATGGTCAGGAGCCAGTAGCAGAGCTCAGAGCCCAACAGCTTCTGTTATTTGTGTTCATACTTGTTCATTCTCTAGAGATGGTCAGAATATTCTATACAAAACTGTGTTCAGTTCTCAAGTGTGAAACTTCCATGACTGGAAACACATCAAGGCATTTTGACAGCAGATAACTTTTTACCTCCTCTCTGAGGGGTTCCTGTTCAGAACAAAAATGTAATATAGCTCAGAGTGTTATCAGAGCCATTATAAAATCCACTTGGGCATTCTGAGATTCATGCTTAATGCCTTTTTATAATTTGTGAGAATGTGTGCAGAGTCCTTATAGCATGCTAATAACATTGTATTATGCCGCCGTGCAGCACCACACTTCCCACTTACATAAGGACAAAGCTATGATGTCGAAGTCAAAGATGAAGACGAGAACTGCAAGTTAAAAAACAAGGCTTAATAGAGGCCATTGACGACTTGGGGGTAGAGTGATAAAAATTAAAAATATTAAAAACATCTAGGCCTGTCTTAGAATGATATTCAAGCTGCATTGTCAAGGCAAGCTTAAAACAAAAACAAAAACAAGAAACAAACATTGTGTGAGATGTTTATTGACTTGCTGTAGGAAAAGACATTGAAATCAGTATATATTCCAAAAAGTGAAGTGTCTACTAAAATAGGCAGCCTGAGTTAGAACATCACCCATCTTCCATATGTGTGTGTTTTCCTTCCTCAAAAATATTACCTTTATAAGCTAGAAACAACTTAAGCTGAAACAAATTTCTTGTGTCAACTGGACTTCAGTTTTATAACTTTGTCCTGAAGAATGAAATCAGACCTAAGTACTCGCTTTTGTTTTGTGACACTGCCCCTAATTTATTTAAATTTGATCATGTCACTTGGAGATTAGTAAGGTCAGTAATGAATCTATATGTGTTTCAATAATAGATTGATGTGCTGATAATGACAATCCATCCTAAAGTGAAAGAAATTTCAGATGGACATTAAACATGCTGTTTCCTGATACTTATGAAACACTGTTTCTTCCATAGAAGTAATGATGAGAATGGCATGGTTATGTGAAGAATAGAATGCAGAATAAGAATATTAAATCATCATCTATTTCATAAACAAAAACCAGGATTGATGATAAGTAAATCCATGATACTTGAGTTTTACTTTTGAAAGGAATATAAAATGTTACAACTGTCTCAGGAATTCACGTAGACACTCAGTAGGACTTGAGAGAGAAATAATAATTATACAAAATAGTGTTTTATTGGGTAAATGTTTCTTTGTTGAACTGTTATACCTGAGTGAGAAATAATGGCACCTGATTTGTTTATATTCATTATTGTCTACTTTGAGGTGGCATCGTGCCAGCATTGTAGGGAAAACCTGGTGATTATTCTCTAAATTGCATCCATTATATTAGGAAATCACCTCTTCTACTATGTTTTATGAATGACTAACTAAAGAAACTTCAAGTCTTTAAAAATGATTTATATAATCTAATCATTCATGTAAAATTAATTCTAATAATTTGTGCGAGTGTTTCAGGTCATTTTGGAATAATTAGCCATTGTTGAGGGTTTTTTACCCATCAATTAAACTAATTGCTTTTCACATAGGTGTAAATTGAATATTGATCCCTATTTTTTTTAGACTCACTTGCATAAGCAAATTATGCCTAATTACCAGCTTACCACATCATTACACAGTTATCATCAATTATACAAAAATATAATGTACTAGACTAATGAATTCTTTGTCGTGTTTTGAAGGGCTTTTTAATTGTAATTCTTGAAACAATGTTGTCATTAAAAAAAATTAAACACCATGTTTAAACCCATAACACAATAAAGCACATTATTAGTTAACCAATATACCAGCTCCTGCCTACATAGTCATTAATCTTAGAATATAGAGAATTCCTTGAAACAAGTTGAAAGAACCTCATTATTGCTATTAAAGATAGTGAATTTACACAAGCAAATATTAGACTCTGTTGGTTCTAAATGTGTTTTAGCTCAATCCTTACTGTTTCCGGTATTTATTCCTTTTCTAACTGATGAAAAATCTCTGAGAAGATCTGAAGAGGTAGGGAATTTCAATGAATCGCCAATAGAGAATAGAGTGTCATTTTAAAAAGTCAGGAGATAAAAGAACTTTATTCATCATTCATTCCATACAATGCATTATTGTCTTCTGGTGGTTTTTCTGGGTACTTTGATTCACTATTTTCCAGATTAGGTCCTTTAGAAAAACACAAAAAGACATGAAAATAAATAATGCCAAAATTCTCCTTGTGGATTTCTACACCATATGATGTCATTGTCACACATTAGTTCTTCATAGAGACTGAAGGTAAAACCAAAAAGCTATATGTATTAAAGTGCTTTTTATATGTGGGAGTATGATCTCACTATGAAAGGCTTATTTTAATACTTAGATCTCCTGCTAATAAAATCATACACATATGTGCCACTTTTTATGGGCGATGCCTTGGTGGAAGGCAGACTTCTCTCAGTTGGATGCAGTGTTGTGCAGTGTGGGTTTCCTAAGTCTGTGTCTACAGGAACAAAGAGAAGCAGAGGATGAGAAAAGCTTCTGAATGATTCTGTTGCTTAAAACTGGTAGACAGCAGGTCTTGAAGGACCTCTGGGCATTGTGAGGGTCAGTCTTTTATTTGCTCTGTATACCTAACTTTTCTCTTTTCCATAGAGATGGGGGAGGGAAGGAGGGAGACCAGTTAACATCGCTTTACTCTTTTGTGCCTTTTTGATACCAAAATGGGATGATATTTAAAAAAACATTTAGTTTTGGGGTCTCTGGGTGGCTTAGGTGGTTGAGCATCAGACTCTTGATTTTGGCTCAAGTCATGATCTCAAGGTTTGTGGATTCTGCAGGATTCAATCTCTCTCTGTCCCCCTCTCCTTTTCTGCCCCCCCCCCCCTGCATTCTTGATCTCTCTTTCTCTCTCTCTGTCAAAAATAAATATTTTTTAAGAACTTAATTTTAATCAATTTAATGAAATTTGGTCATTTTCTTAAATTGGTTGTGTTTTCTAGGGAGAACATGGGTAGGCCTCAAGGGCATTATGCTAAATGAAATAAATCAGAGAGTAAAAGACAAATACTATATGTTTTCACATATGTGGAATCTAAAAAAGCCATACTTTAGAAACAGAGTATATTGGTGGTTAGCAGGAGCTAGGAGGTGAGAAAAATGGGGAGAAGTTGGTTAATGGATACAAACTTCCTGGTATAAGATAAATAAGATCTGGGGATCTAGTGCACATGTGGTAGTTATAATTGATAACACTGTATCATATACTTGGAAGTTTTTAAGACTATGGATGGATTTTAAATGTTATCCCCCCCTCCACTACATACACACAATTATAATTATGTGATGGGAGAGAGATGTGAACTAATCGGTAATCATTTTGCAATATATATACTATCTCTTCATCACATTGTATACTTTAAATTTATGTATGCTGTATGTGAGTATCTCATTGAAGCTGTAAAAATACTAAAAATCATTAAAAACTGCTTATGTATATGTGCCCAATATGTCAGGAACTATCTTACATTTGCGTGTGCATTGTTGAAAGAAACAGACATGGTTCCTCCCCTCAAAGTGTTAATGAGAAACAGACATCAGTAAATAAGTACAACTTATACCTAATGGTAGATCTTAAAAGATCACATCACAAAAAGAACTTGTAATGATGTGAGGTAATGGGTCTTAACTAAACTTTGTGTGGTAGTCATTTCACGATCCATACATATATCAAATCATTATGTTGTGCACCTTATACACCTAATACAATGCTATACATCAGTTATCTCACTAAAACTGGAAACATTTGAAATATTAAGCCATATATATCTTAGACTCACTTAGGGAAACACAGGTCATTAGAGCTGGAAGACTCCTTGAAGATCAGATAGCTTTAATCACTGCCATCCAATATCTACTTGAATACTTAGAGTCACAGGGACTTACTACCTACTGAGGCAGCACATAGCATCTCCAGAGAGCTTTAATCATTACAGCGTTCTTAGATACATTCATTCCCTTTCTGCAACTCTTGTGGTAGCTGGAATCTAATCTTTTCTTGCAGTTTTTAGTTTTGAAGATAACCTTTGCTATCCCTTTCTGTTTTCTGTTGTCCAAACATTCACAATCCTCTATACAATTTGTATGATGTCAGACCTTTCAGAAGATTTCTCTTTGGATTTATTCCATGCATATTTCATTCTCTGGTGGCATTTAAAGTATGTGTAAAGGAAAGTCACATTTATGAAAATCATGAAAAGAAAGCAAAATCCCAAAACAAAAATCTATTATTTTCCCTTTTGTACAGTTTTAAGAGGGATCCAAATAGAAAAAACAATCACCTTATATAAAATATATGTATTCATAATATTGATACTGAATAGTATAACATATAAATAGCCTTATAGCTTGTGTTTCCTTACTTCTGAAAATTTGTGTTGTACTGAATTATTACTATATTTGGAAAAAATATTGAGATATTTAAAATCTTTTACCAAGGTAGCCCTGCCAAACTATTGATTCATGACAGTATTATACTTTCTGAAATATATATTGTTTAGTCCAAAATTTCTAACTAGTAATGAAAAATAACATTTACATGTAGACATTATTTGACACTGTTTGATTTTTGGTTGCTTTTAAACCATGGCTTCAATGATGACAACAGTACAAAACTGATCTAAGCTTAGGTGAATCCAAGATGGATTCAAATATTTTCAGTATAAGAAAACTATTATGTTCAACATAATAACATTCTTACCTTCATTACATAGGATTAAAAAATTTGACAACCTTTATTCACAAACGGTATTTGTGCTCAATGTTACTTATTTCTTCATTCCGAATGGTTATTGAATACCATTTTGTATTGTTTATTATAACACATCCTTATTTCTAAAGGTTGACTCAAGACCTTCTTACATTAACTTGAAATAAAATTGAAAATAGCACAGGCCAGTCCTGAAAGTACTCAGCAAACACACATAAAGAGTGAATTTAAAACTCTACACAATAGAAACCACATACTCTGCTTTAATTGCTACAGAGAGGTCAGTGTCTCAAACAAAACAGGGTAAGAAACCTTGCTTTTATAATAGTCTGATGCTATTGCAAAATAAAAAGCAAACTAAGGTCAGCCCTCCTTCCCTAACTTGCTTACTTTTGGTTACATCTTGGAAGTGATTTCAAAGCAGATTTCAAAGGGCAACATCTGTTGTTGGAACTGTGCATAAAAAAGTTTATAGAGAGCTAAGTTTAAAGATAGCTAAAGGGTTTAGACAAGCATAGGGATGCTAAAGAGATTATATTTGGAAGAAATGTGCTGAACTCATTCTCTACTTGCATGAATAATTTTGTCAATAGGATGAAACTAGAGTGACTTACAGATCCATGGCTCCAGCCTGAACTCTTTAAGACTTTCCAGTAATGAGAGAGCAAATGGCAAGTTTAAAGTTCTTTTCTTATTAATCATAGAAATAGGTCTGTTGTTAAGAAATTGAAATCAATATTTTACATAGTGTTAGGCCTGGTGGAGTATTTGGAAAATATTTTCGGATATTAGTTTATACCGTATTTTACACTTTTTTTTTGTCACCATAGAGTTCTAGCTAATGCCTAAAGCAATGAAGTGTGGACTTTAAACTTAAAGATATTTCTAGAAAATGTTCACACAACTGGATGCTCTGAAATTTATTTATGAATGATGATGTGTATGTGAGTTAGAGCCCAAGTTTTAGAGCCCAAGACATGCTATTCTACCTGGACCTCTTGATCTGGTTGACTATCAAGTGATAATTTAAAATGCATGTATTTCATTATTAGGTTAAAAAGGCAAGTTTAAATATGAAAAACACCTTCGTGATATTTTTCTTTATATTTTCTTCACCGACTAGAAAGCAATTTTGGATTTTAAAAAATCATTGAAAATTGACCCGATGTTTTTTATTTAGGAACTATGAAAAATAGAGTTTCAGAGCTAAAGCATGAGAAAAAATATATCATGCTTGTAATAAAGTACCTACAATGTCTAATAAGATGTCCTTTTTTTGTAAACCAAAATAAAAATGATACATATACATACATGCATTTTTTTTCAAAGTATAAATGAATTAATGCAAAACCTCATAAATTCTCATAAACAAACTTAACTTTGAATTACAGGGAAGCTTCTTAGAAACCAAATGTCAAATATTAAAGAATTTCATTCATCTATAAAGTGTGTAAGTCCAAGAATATGTAGTAATCTGGGGTAGAAAAGCATAGAGTAGGAAAGAATAGGATAGAGAGGAGACAGGAAGACAGGATAATCAGACATTTGTAAAAAGTACTTCATTGGTTTAAGTGGACAATTTCTCTCCTGTATAGTATCAAAGAAAATATCACACCTAGTAACAGCAAATAGCTCCCCCACCCCGCAAAAAAAAAAAAAAAAGAAAAAACAGAAAAAATGAAATCATGTCGTCATGTTCTCATAATAAGCAGTAAATAATTACAGCACCTACCATATTCCATTTTAATTTCTATTTTTGTGTCTTTATTAAATTTTCCTTAAAGACACAACTCTATATCTCCAGAATCTAACCCAATGCCCAATATATAGGTGAAAAACAATTAGAAATTCTTCTTGTTTTTAACCTTTAAATTTTAATCATCAAATCTAAAACTCAGATTTGCCTAATTATACAATTAAAACACCTAACTTGTGTAAACTGCTTCCCATATGCCAAAGGGATGCCAAAGGATTTCTGTATAAATTCATTCATTCGTTTCAGCAACCCTTTGAGGTAGGCACTTTTATTTGTCCACATGACACAAAGGTAGAAACGAAGGTACAGGACAGAACGGTTATTTGCCCAAAGTGAATGAGTCCCAATCAGCATCTGAGTCAGACTGATTGAATCAAGAGTCAAAGCCCATAACCATTACAACCATTATAATACAACATCTCTGTTATCAAATCGAGCAATGCCTTGAGGTCAAGGCAATTTTCCATAGTGGCAGTCCTAAACAACTCCATTAGCATTCATGGTTATTATGTACACATTATCATATAAGCAGAAAAATTGAATCCAGAAGTGGCAAAAGTTAGCAGCTGAGAGTGGAGGCATGTACATAGTCCATGTGGCTAATTACCAAGGTGAGCAGTCTGTTTTGAGACTACAAACCATTGAGCCATGGAAAAACTAGAGACATCCAGATAACACTGAGAATAAAAAGAGAAGAAAAAGGAGCCAAAAAGGAAGGAGTGAAAGATGTTGCAGAAGTCAAACCTGCCTGGCCTGATCGTGTAGCTTAGGGCTGGTCTTTCCATATTTAGTATGCGCTAATCATATTTCATCTCACATACCAACTTATAGTCTCCTCTCCCTTATCAAGGTCTGTGATGGATGTAGACTATAACAATCTACAGGATCCACATATGTGTTACCCCTGCACTAGGTTAACATTTCCATGGCTTGATGTTTGACTCTTGATATCATAGACTCACTTACAGTTCTGTGACAGAAAAAAAACATGGGTTGACTCTGTACTGTTTAATACTTGAACCAGGAATATTAATAACGTTAAAGACTTGGGCCATTTTATCTCCTTATACACTAGTATAGACGGTTGGAAAGCCAAATAATGGTTGTATTCAGAGAAACTACCTTGAACGCTGGCTCCTGATTTAGTACTGACCAACATGGCATCATAAAGGCAGTAGGTATATATTACATGGGGATGCATGAAGCTTTGTATCCAATCCCAGCTATTTTTCAATTCACTTCAACATTTTTACCCTAAGAATTTCCGGTGTGTTCTGAGTTTAGTTGTGTCCCTCCAAAAAGATATGTTGGAATCCTGGCACATATCAGAAGCTAGAAAAGGCAAAGGATTCTATTCTAGGAGCGGTATAGGGAGTATGGTCCTTAAGACACTTTGGTATAGGGAGTATGGTCCTTAAGACACTTTGGTTTTGGACTTTTAACTTCCAAAACCATTAATAAATTTTTGTTGTTTTAAGCCAGTTAATTTTTTATTCAATTTGAACTTTTTATAAATGAAAACATGAATATATTTTATTTTGGGACCTGTTTTCCTTTTCCTTACAATATTATATAAATTTTTTAATCCATTCAACTGTTGATGAAACTTTGGATGTTGTCAGTTTGGGGCTATTACAAATCATGCTACCATGAATTTTATGTGTGTGTGTATGTCTTTTGATGCATACACATATGTATTTATTTTCATTATATATTGTGTGGAATTCGTGGGTCATACAGTAAAAAAAAAAATGGCTAACATTCTAAAATCATGAGATTATTTTACTCTTTCTATTATAAGGCTGACATTTTCTGTGGAGTTTTACTAAAACTTGATGATGTCAGTCTTTTTAATTTTTAAATTCATAAACTACCATTATGGTGGAGATATAGTGATATCTCGTTATGCTTTTCAAGATATCTTTAACTTACATTCTTTATTATACAATTATGTTTTGAAATGATTTAAGTCACCTTATTTTGGACTCAAGTATTCATTTGTTTTTGGCAATGATCACCCTCTAATTAAGATAATGAAAAATTTATTTTCTTGTTGCTCAAAGGATGAACTGCCCAAAGTCTAGAACTGATTAGCAAAATGATATTTTTTTTTCACTGTGGAGAAATCTGCTGTTAGTTCTTCATTGTCCACCTCTGTGGTCTCATGGTCATAAAGAAGTATGTTAATTCTAAATGCCATGTGTTCCCCATCCCATCAAGTTGATATTAGATAAAAACTGACTTCCACAGGGGTGCCTGGGTGGTTTAGTTGGTTAAATGCCTGACTCTTGGTTTTGGCTCAAGTCATGATCTCATGGTTTTGTGGGTTCGAGCCGTGCATTGGGCAACATGGAGCCTGCTTGGGGTTCTCTCTGTTTCTCTCTCTCTCTGCCTCTGCTCATTCCCTGTCTCTCTCAAAAAAATAAACTTACAAATTGAAGGAAAAAAAGCTGACCTTCACATTGATACCTCTGCTAACTCTGGACTGGATTTATACTGCAGTATGTCATGGGTGATTTGGAGATTTATAGCCTTTTAAAACATGGTTCCTGTATATTGCAAAGAAGATACACGCTCCTCAAACTGCTTGCTGTCGATTTTACCTCTCTTCTCTGTTGTCTTGCTTGAGAGGCTTTTCCTTCTGAAAGCATAGGTTCACTGCAGAATGAACTGAGATTAAGTGCAGGTGTTAAATAGCACCACAAATTGAATGATAACAGTTTTAAACAAGTCACAGGTATAATTTGAAGTTTTCTAGGATGGCCTTTTTTTTTTTTTTTTTTTTTTAATCTTATACTACTACTGCAGTTGCAAAAACATTGACACTTTCCAAGAATGTCTCATTCTATTCTCAGGATGCTCCTCCATCAACAGAAAGTAATAGGTTAAGAAAAACATGTGAGTGAAGTGTTGGGGGTCAGTGGCCTAGCCTTGAGAAACAAACTCTCTCTTCTCCCTGCCGGGTACTTGATTTGGTTTCTCCATATTTGGAATTAGATTCTGAATTTGAAAAGGTTACCTAAGCCCTAATTCAGAAATCCTTTACAAAGAAGCCAAAATAAAAAAAAAATAAAATAAAAAGAAGAAAAATCTCAAGAACAAATCACCAGCTTCCTGTAATCATAGCTCTGACTCGCTTTAACATAAGAGATGATTAGGAGGAGATTTCTGTTTTATTGGTGATTTCCAAGCAAAATTCTTTCTCTTATTGACAGAAAAACTCATGGTTAAGAATAGTAATAAGTAAATGAAAGGATCTAGCACACTCTCAAGGTAGCTTCACACATTTCTAGGTGTGAAGAAAGGCACTGGGAACATTAGGTAGCTGTGACCGTATCATCCCCCAAATGAGACTAGCCTTCTTTTAGCTCCTTTACTTTCAACTAAAAGTGAAAAATGTTTATCAGCGTATCAGCCGAGGTCAGGCTCTGGAAATGTGTAACAAATGTAAAACACAAGCGGCCCAGAATTGTTCCGCATCTAATACTGCAGGTTGGATATTTGTGCAGCAACCCCAAGGATCTACTTTATTTTAACTTTTCAGAATAACTGAGACATACAAAAAAAGATGAAAAAATGATGAAGTCTTGCAAAAATTTGCCAGTCATCTCTCTCTCTCTCTCTTTTTAAAATATTTATTTACTTATTTTGAGAGAGAATTCCAAGCAGGCTCCTTGCTGTCAGCACATTGGCTTGAACCCATGAACCATGAGATCACCTGAGCTGAAACCAAGAGTAGGATGCTTAACTGACTAAGCCACTTAGGCACATCCTCCCAGCCATCATTTTAAGAAGAATCATAAATGGAAATTGGCTGAAAAGGCTAAAAAAACTTGTAGCAATATTAACAAGTGGACTTGATTTGGCTTCATTGGGGAAAAAAATTCCCTTCCTCATTAGTATAACTTGGGCAAAGCTTGGTATATTCTCATTCATTTGGAAAGAAAGAAAAGCTTTGTTGTGCTTGATGATAGGGGATATTCTATCATTTGTAATCATTTTTTTAAGATTTAGAGTAAGTTCCTGTCATTTCAGTTTGTGCACTGTGGAAATGAACAATTTTTACAAATAACAAAGTATTACTGGTTATTGTCATTAATAGGCCTCAAAAGAATTTCACCAGTTCCTAACTCATAGTGGGGACTTAGAATACATCTGTTTCTTTCAGTATCAGTCCTATTTTTTTAAATCTGTGACTAAACAAAATATGTTCTAGCTGATTTAGGTGGAGGAGGAATTCATTAAATAGATACAGGTGCTTTTTGGAATTATTAGGAAGCCTGGAGAATGTGGCTCCTGAAACAGGCAGTAAATAGGTATGTTATATTTTTAGCTCAGTGACATCAGTTTTTTTACCAAGTCTTTAGAAATTTTTGGTGATCCTCAAACACAGAAAGAATACAATTTTGTTGGGGTGACAAAAAAAAAACAATTAAAATGATATCCAGCAACCACAAGAACTAATCAATATCCATTAAATATTAGAGGATATGATTATATGGTTTATATAATTTGACTGGTCAAAGATTAAATTAGTATAAATAGTCAATTTGGAGAACGCAAACCTTTTGTTGATCAAAATAGTAAACTCTCTCTATTGAACATTTTGGACTAAGATGATTGGTAGTTCCCTTCTGTTGAAGTGAGCAGTTTTCTAGGATTAGAAAGGAAATCTAAAGGGAAGTCATTGACAACAGAGGAAAAATTAAATACCTTCTATCTGGTAAAGGGAGAGGGTTATTAACAAGAATAATGAATATATTTTGAAAAGACAGTAGAAATGCTTTTGTTTAGTACAAATGTCTTACCTGTGGACCCACTTCATTTTAAGTTCTTTACAACTTACCTATAATATTTTGGGAACCAAATACCATGATTTTCTTTTAATGTTGATTCATCTATTTTGAGTGAGAGTGAAAGCAAGTAGGAGAAGGGCAGAGACAGGACAGAGGATCTGAAGCAGGCTCCACACCTTCAACACGGAGCCTGATGCAGAACTTAAACCCACGAACGATGAGATACTGGCCTGAGCCAAAATCAAGAGTCAGGCATTTACTGGCTGAGCCACCCAGGCTCCGTGGTTCTTCATTTGACTCACATAGTCAAGCTTTATTTTTAATGCTGATTCTTTTTTTAAATATTTACAGTGTTTATTCATTTTTGACACACAGAGATACAGAGTGTGAGAGGGGGAGGGGCAGAGAGAGGGAGACACAAAATCCGAAGCAGGCTTCAGGCTCTGAGCCATCAACACAGAACCCAATACATGGCTCAAACCCACAAACCATGAGATCATGACATGAACTGAACTTGGAAACTTAACTGACTGAGCTACCCAGGTGCCCCTAATGCCAATTCTTAATATAAATAATTGAACAATGGTACAAAGAAAGGAGCAGTAAGTGTATCTTAAAGAACCAAAGCTATTCCTGGGATAGATAGCTTCATGTGTTCATTGTCAACATGTCATACACACAAATTATATTCACACAGCATACAGAGAGTTTTCATCTAAATTCTATCTTTTAAGCTTTTTTCTCGACTAATGGGGGTATGATCATGAGATTCTGTAGCAGATGCACTTGTTTTCGTCTTTGCATCTGCTTTACAGAGCACAGAATTGGGCACAAAATATTTACCTAAACTTATTTATTGGAATGATTGACAGCTTATAGTAATAGGTCAGCACATTACCATATCAAAAGCTATATAATACAAAGTTTCATGTTTTGGGGGCACCTAGGTGGCTCAATTTGTTAAACATCAGACTCTGGATTTCGGCTCAGGTCATGATCGCACAGTCATGGGATCAAGCCTCTCATCAGGCTCCATGCTGTGTGTGGAACCTGCTTGAATTCTGTCTCTCCCTTTGCTCCTGTGCTACTCTCTCTTTCTCTCTTTCTCTATCTCTCTCTCAAAAAACAAAACAAATAAAAAAACCCCCAAAATTTTACATCTTAAACTCAGAAGAATTTTGATGAGATAATTTTCCTGTCACTAATTCTATCACACAATATTGCAAGGATAATAAAGGGATCAGAGACATTTTCTATCAAAGTAAAATGAGATTTATCATTCATATAATAGCATGTATATTTTTCTGAGTACTTTTCATATATTACCCTATTTAATCCTCAAGATAACTAGATGTGGTAGGTATTATACTTAAATTTATTTTGCAGATGAGGAATCAGAACAGTTAAAATATTTACCCAAGGTCACACAGTTGCAAGCTGTATACATTTTATGTGTATTAAGATTTATGGTATATGTTATATTAATGTGTATATGTTATATGTATATAGAATAATCATATGTGTGTTAATATGGTAATGTATATATGTCAATAAAGAACATGTTTTAGGGAGCTCAATGAAATTTTATTGATAGATTTTGATTAAAAAAAATCACTGGGGCTCCTGGATGGCTTAGTCAGTTAAGTGCTGACTTTTGCTCAGGACATGATCTTACTGTTTGTGAGTTCAGGTGCAGTGTTAGGCTCTCTGCTGACAGCTCAGAGCCTGAAGCCTGCTTTGGATCCTATGTCTTACTCTCTTTCTTCTCCTCCCCCACTTGCTCCCTGTCTTTCTCTCTCTCTCTAAAATAAACACTAAAAATTTTTTTTAAATAGCAAAATTCACTGAATATAACTTTTTTCCCCACTTCGTTAATGTCAGATCCTCAGGTTGTTTTCATAATGCAATTAATTATATGTTTCACAGTGTTTAATCCATCTTAGTTTCCTACCCCAAACAACTGATGAATCTGTACACTATTCCTTTTGTCTATATAGCACCTGGCATCCTAACCATTCTCCTACCAGAGAACATATTCTCCAGAGAGGATACCTCTCCTGAAGCCAAAGCTGATGGACAGGTCTTCCTTTCTTTTTAAAGGTCTGCTTTAAATCAGATGCACTCTCATTCCCTGGAGAAGCACACATACTTTTCCTTCCCCATTTCTTTAACACATATGCACTTGCTTCAGCTCTGCCCTCTTTAAAATTATTGTTCCTTCCTCAGCTGCAGTGTTTGCATAATGATGTCATTTTTTTACTGTCAATATCACTATAATGTTTTTATGCAGGGAGTGAGGAAAGAAGAAATAGGGTAACATTGTTCTGAAGCCTTGTTTTTTCTTGTTATTTTTCTCTTGACCTTGTGTCAATCTGACCATGTATGTGATGTGAAAATCCTGTCACAGGTTTATTTGAATCTGTTGCATTTGAGTTGAGTGAGCCACAATTCATTAAGAACAGGCTGTTTCTTGGGGAAGAATTAATCCTGAATTAGCAATGTTGAACCACATGGTTCATTTGACAGTGTCACAATTGGCCAAAAAAAGATTCTACTAATTAAAAGACTTGTATACCAGATCTGCCACTATGTTTTCTGGATATTTTTGCATGTCTTTAATCTAAATAGATCATTACATTTTTTTTCCTAACAGTTTCTCAGTTACTGACTCTGGTTTTCTTAAGCAAAAATAGCTAGCTAGCTAGCTAGCTAGCTAGACAGACACATACATACATATATACATACATACCTACATACATACATAGATGGATAGATAAATAGATGGATAGATAAATTTATTGACATATAAGGGTAGTTCAGAAAATTGAAGAAGTATTGAAGAAAAAGGCTGGGGATGGACAAAATAGAGACAGATCCAGTGGTCTGGGGAACAGGAAATTTTGGTCAGATTATTCAGGGCATTACTCCTGGGATGAATCAGTGAAACCCATCTTCAGTTTTTTGATCACTGTGCTCAAGGTTGAGATTCTCTAGTGAGCAAGAAACAACAACTGTGGAGTATGTGCCCACATACTTGCAGGATACCATGATGGACAATTGCACAAAATAACCAATCCATCAGTGTAAAATTGGGAGTTGTTACCAGAATACAGGAAAATTGATGTGGATTGGCAAAAGCAGCAAATTTATATTATAAAGGTAAGCAGTTTAAAAATAGCCTATTACAAAGGGCGTTCAATCTACAACACTGTTGTAGTGTAAGTTAGATCTACATATCCAACACTCCACCACACCTTTTTAAAAATCAGAATATGATATCTGTTCCCACTTTAGGAAGTTAATCAGTTTAAGACAATCCCTTTATTTTGGCAGAATAAAGGTTAAAATGAGATATTAAGCCATCTCAAGTAGAATAGAAAAAATGAGTTGAACCTTGCAGAATGTATTTGAAAGGAAAGGGAAAACATCAGCTCTATACAAAACATAAATTGGTCCATAAATGAAACATTAATGAGAGCACAGTATCTCATCCTTCTCCTGGCACATGGAGTCAGTCGCATTCTTTCAGACACCTCGCACTCCCAGGGCACGAGTGTTGAGGATCCTGAGGAGTATCCGGGCCTTGTTGCTATGCCCCTCGAGAGGCCAGTGCAGTATCTGAAGTTGTAAACATGCAAACATATCCTGTCTTCTTCAGAGCTGCCTCCCTGATGTCTCTCTTATTGGCAGCAGAAAGCAGAGCAGGGCTGCAAATCTTGTACAGCAATCTGGAGATGATGGCAGGGCAGCCTCGTGTGGGAATCCTAAATCTGACACTCTGGCCTGTCAGTGCTGGTCTCACTGCTTTTGCAGCTTGTCCAGCATGTGGAAAAGGGAAGCGAAACAGGGACCATCTGCTTTGTGTTCCTGGCCTCTAACCACACGGTTACATCGTAGTGTGTTTTCCTATCTGTGTCTTTTCAAGAGAACCTTCAGCTAAGTTTATGCCGCTCCTTCAAGGAAGAGAGTCTATATTTTGTACCTTGGACTTAATCTGATTTTAAGTTTTGGTGGAAAAATCATGTATTGGAAGTATATGAGAGTTTTGTTTGTTGTGTTTGAGGGGCTTTCTTGTTTTGCTTTGTTTTCAGTGAAGAAGGATTACCAGACCAAAATTACCCATTATCATTTTAAGTAAGATTTGTAAAATGTTCAGGGTCTTAGGTGGAAAAATGCTGAGTAGAATAAGACCTCTTTCTTATTGTAAACCATTTCAGCCTTCCTAGGTTAGAAAGAATTGGCTCTGGCAGGTCCATAATCCAGCAGGACTTAATTTACATCCCTGTGAATATTCCTATTAAAAATAATACAAGCTTCGTAGGGCACTTGAATGGCTCCGTCAGTTAAGCATCCGACTTCATCCCAGGTCATGATCTAACAGTTCATGAGTTTCAGCCCTGTGTCTGGGCTTGTGCTGATAGCTCAGAGCCTGAAGCCTGCTTCAGATTCTCTGTCTCCCTCTTTCTCTGCCCCTCCCCCACTTGCGCTCTTTGTCTCTCTCTCTCAACGATGAATAAACATTAAAAAAATAAAAAATGAAAATAATATAAGCTTCTAATTCAATATTGGATGGTTTTAGTATCATTATGCCTCGTTGTCTGTGAGAACTTAGTGAAATAAAAAAATTGAAGAAACAGCATGGCTTACAGAATGTAGTGCCTTGATTGAACCGTTGAATATTGCCATTTTTGTTAGTTAAAAAGGGTTAAACATGGGCTATTTCCTATGATTCAAGTTAATATATACAAGGAAGATAAACAGAGGTGATTTATAACTGACTAAGAGCTAAAAATCACAAAGGAGTGGGTTGAGGATGAATACAAAGAAAGCTGCACATCCCAGAATATGGAAGGTGGAGGATTTTTGAGCCAATCTGTTTTATGGGTCTCTAGAGGCTGTGGTGTCAGAGACAGTAGGCACAGTCAAGGGCAAAGGGCAAATGGGATCCCAAATGGTCATTATGCAGAACTAAACCAAGTAGCATTCCTATGCTTAGTTTCAGGCCATAGGCATCTGTTAGTTACCCTGAGATAAGACCCCAAGTGGGGTTTTTCTGCCAAGCAACAGTTTGAGGAAAGTTAAGACACCAAATGTGGCTGTCAGTATTAGTAACAAGATCATGGTCATTTGGCATTTGGTAGAAGGAGCTCTGTAGTCAGCCAGCCAGCAGGTTGGACCTTATTTTACCCCATGTAGACATTCTGGTCATAGTCCCAAATCAGTAGGGAAAACCAAAAGGAAACTCTACTAATGATCAGGCAACAATAGAACACATTACCTGCATCATTATTTCTTAAATTTAAAGCATGCTTCTGAGGAGAGCTAGCAGAATCAAAAAGAAGAATTAGAAACTCAGATATAAAATCTATTCTAAGAGCAAATATAAGTAACTCACAGAACAGAAGAGAACTTAAAATAACCCAGTTTATAATTAAAGATTTGAAACACAGTCTTTCCATGGTACTTTTTTAGATAACCAAAACATATTTATATAATCATAAAATGCGAAACTACTTTTTAACATCACCCTAAGGACAATGTGTGATACATTTTGTTGAAGGTGCAATATAAAATATTAATACTAAAAGTGTCAACAATGTTAAAATTAAAACCTAACTTACAGAAGGTAGTACATTAACCTAGAAGAGAGAGTGGACAGAGAAAAGTGGAAGCAAGACTAAGGGAATGAAAATTCTATCTTAAAATGCCAGAAAATACTGCTGAATTTTAATGGAACAAGAAGTTGAGGTTTAAGTATATTATTTAAGATGAAAATATAATCGATAGAAGAATTATTATGCAGTATCGAAGGAGAAAATAAAGGATAGTATCAGTAGTTTTAGTTTAATCTTTATTATTCACATTGGGGGAGTCCATAGAAATTTTCTACAGTTGATAGGTCAAGAAATAGTTGCAGATTTATATTATCTAAATGCTGGGAGTTTTCATTAAAAAGTGAAACTAGGATTGAGGAGGAGTGGGACTATAGATCGTGGCTTTTCTGTACGATGTGATTAGTTACCAGGAACTTGTATTACTCTATTAACTAATCAAATAGGAAAAATGTGATAGAATATGTAAGGATCATGTTGGTCTTTATTGTATTTTCTTGATTTACTTCTTATTTTTAAAACATTTGATATAATGTATACATATTTTTTGGTAAGGAAAAAAGAGAAACTCCAAAGTATTCATAAATCATTAAAATAATACGTGCCAGGGCACCTGGATGGCCCAGTTGGTTAAGCCTCTGACTGTTGATTTCAGCTCTAGTGATGATCTCATGATTCATGAGATCGAGCCCTGCATTGGGCCTTACGCTGACAGCACAGAGCCTGCTTGGGATTCTTTCTCCCTAGCTCTTTGCCCCTCCCCCGCTCATGCCTTTTTTCTTGCAAAATAAATTAATAGACATTAACTGTGGCTTGTACTCTGCTAGAAGTTTTATATGCATTTAATCTGTTCTGAAAAACGGTTTATCTACTATCAGTTTGTTTCACACATGAATAAACTGGGTCTCATAATTTATTAGCTTACATAAGTTTGGGTCATGCTTCTAAGCCTTCGTTTTGGTCTCCTCAAATGAACCTGTTTATATCAACCCACATTCTCTTCAAAAGTTTGATAATAGATGGATGGATGGATGGATGGATGGATAGATGACAGATAGATAGGTGGATAAAAGATGTGGCATATGCTCTTAAAATATAAGAACCTGAAAGATTTAATGCAGCTTCCTAAATGGAAGCTTACGACCCAATATACACAATAAGAAGGTGACAAAAAATAGTTTTGCAGTAATTAACACAGACTTATAAGTCATCATTTAAAAATCTGGCCTCATTGATCCAATTGGTTTCTGAACATTTAATTATTAAAACAGTTTGACATTCTAAATAGTTTTGGCTGCCTCTTTGTGGTTCTATACTGTATTGATAAAACCATTATTTAGAGTTTGGATTCTCTGTCAGACTTCTTAGCTTCCAATTCCTCTTTTCCCCTTTTACTATCTGTGAAAGATTGCTGTTCTCCTTTTGGCGCCCTCATTCCTCAAGTGTAAAATGGAAATTAAAAAGGTTCTGCAAAAAGTATGGAAGAAGGGGATCGAAAGGTGCAGACTTCCAGTTATAAAATAAATAACTAATATATAGCACGGTGACTATAGTTAATAGCACAGTATTGCATATTTGAAAGTTGATAAATGAGTAGATCCTAAAAGTTCTCATTGGAAAAAAAATTCTAACTCTGTATTGTGACGGATGTGAACTAACCTGACTATGGTGATTATTTTGCAATATATGCAAATGTTGCATCATGATGTCGTCCACCTGAAACATATATAATACATATGTCAACTAAACCTCAACAAACATAAAAAAATAAGAAAAAATAAAAGGGGGAGAAAGTTTTGCAGCTGACAATATCATTTGTCTTCCAAACATTTATTTTTTCTGTTTTCATTGCCAGCAGGACTTCAATTTGAGGTCTGGAAATAGTTCCAGCTAAAAACTTTGTTTATCTAGTTCTCTTAAAGCTGAGAGTTGCCTCATAACAGTTCTACTTAGCATGATGTAAGTAGAAGTTGGCTGTGGGTTGTGAAGAAAGTATGTTTTTTCTTCTAGATGCAGGAAGAAAGAGATCTGAGTTCTGGACATTCCCACCTTTCTCTGTTTGACTTGCCTGAAACAGGATCACAGTGCAAGGAGCTGGGTAGGCAGTCTTGTGAACATGTCCGGAAAACCCAAGAGCGTTTCAAAAGTTCTAATTATGACATCAACAAGACACCAGCTGCCTAAGCTTAGATTTTTGTGTGTGTCTGAAGTAAATAAATTACTGGGTCTAAACCATTGTAAATGGTTTTCTGCCACTTGTGACCAAATGAATTCCCCAAGTGATATTGATGTCTTTCTCATATGGTTATCATAGAGATTAAATGAAATAATGTGTATAAAGAATTAAGATGAGAAACCAGCACATACTAAGCAATAATTATTGGTTACACGGGGGAGAGGAAGAAATTTTAAAGAAGCCTATAGGATTTTACACCTTGAAATCCAGTCTTTTCATCTCATTGCTGAGAGAAAAAAATTTCCAAAGCATTAAATGACATATTCATGATAATTTATATAATTTTCATTTATCTTCACAATCTA
Organism: Panthera uncia; assembly: GCF_023721935.1. NCBI lineage: Eukaryota > Metazoa > Chordata > Mammalia > Carnivora > Felidae > Panthera > Panthera uncia. The sequence continues at coordinate 41,378,436 of NC_064816.1, forward strand.
CTATTATAAAATGTGATGCTTATTAAGCACCTGCTAAAAAGCAGTTGCCTATAAAGCTCTGGGTACAGAGTAATGCAGTCATAAAGAATACTTCCAGTGACACGTATTCTGGGAGTCACATAGAATCCAAGCCATTTAAAGTTAAACTGCATCAAATTATAAAGAGCTTTGATACTGAAGTTTGTACCTTAGCAGAGAGGAGGTGGGCATCCCTTGCTACTCATGCCAATTAATTTTATTATAAGTTTACATTGGTCACAGAATCAAACAAATGGCTAGGGTACCATAGATGAGACAAAACAATGACTATTCCATTCATTCCGCTACCAGGATTCCAACTTACCTGAATACTGACAATAGAATGTATCAACTTGAGTTATTATTCATTCTTGTGTTCCTCTACTTGACTCGTAGGCCAGCAGGATATGAAGAGAATGTTGGATTGACCTGATAGGCATCACATATTCATTCCTTGGTTAAGAAAAGTGCATCACCTTGACTGGCAGTTCCACCATATTGCTTACAAAGGAAGAGAAGTAATTCTTTAACAGGAAATTACTGTGCTGTCACCAAAAGAAGGCAGAATGAATGTGGAATGACAAAACAAATCACCCATCCATTTACTTAAACCAGGGCTCTACCTTTTTGCAGTATATGTTACCAATTCTCTATTACATTCTAAGTTCCTACTTGGAATATATAATAGTGTCGTTTTTCTTCTTGCTTATGGAGACTTCTTTTGAAAAAGTTTATGAAATGAAGTACTTCCTCAATCTTACACAACTGGGCCAGACATCCAATTAGTATATCTGTCTTGCTAGCAGGACTATCAATATGATTAAGGAGTTTTCCCTCTAGCAGAGGAAAAGGCCTGCTAAGCTGAGAATCAATGTGGTGTGCTCTTCCATTTACCCCCATCAGTTCTGTTTTCTTGTACCCTTGATTTTTAAGAAGCTTTAGTTGCACTGTTCTTTATATAACCTTTTGCTTTTGTTGTTGAAATTGATAATATTTTGCTTCCTCCTTTGTATTTTAATCCTTTACCTTCTACTCCATATTTGGAACTCTGAGGCCAATTACCAATACTACTTGGACAAGTCATTCATGTGTAACACGTTTCCTTTTAGTAATTAGCCCCAGAATCATAAGTATGGATTAGAAGAGTTATAACACAAAAAACGAATAGGTCATTATTAGAGATAAAACGCTGTTGATGTGATGAATGTCATAAGACCCCTTTGGTGCACTGTCCAGACTCTTTCTTCTTGTTTCTGAGTGGCTCTCCTCCATCTTCAATGTGCTTTTGATTTCAGTCCCCTTCACCTGCAATCTTACTTGGCAGACTCTCCTAAGGCTGTCAGAGACACTTTGTCCATAGACATGGAGATCAAGAATCCTTTAGAGTTTACATCCCATGTCACCCGAGGTCCTTGGTCATGGGAGTATGAAGTCCCCACATCCTGTGAGATCAGGGTGAAGCTATCTTCAATAGACCTTGACCTGAAATGGCACTCTTGCTGGTTTCTTCTCTCTTAGCATCATGTGCAAAGTCCTGAGGCAAGAACATGCTGTTTTTTTTCTAAGAACCTAGAGAATACTGGCAGAGAGAGTTTGAATAAAAGGAAAAGTGGTATAAAATGAAGTTGGGCAGAATGCTAAGGGTCAGGCCATGCAGTCTTATAAGGAGTCTGAATATTTGATTCAAAGTACAGAAGTTCATACCCACAGTCTCTTTCTTCCTCAAAGGAAAGACTATAATCTAAGATGTAGCCACATGAATGGCTGCCATGATGATGAGGGAACCTGGCTGATATTTACTGTATTGTCATTGCTGGTAAAGGAAGCATGGGCCAGACAATTAACTTTCTATTCGGGTTGGGACACTTGTTAGCCAGGTTGTACCAAAGGATTTTCCCTATTCTCCAACACAATCCTTAAGCAAAAGTTGGGAGTCAGGAATTCAGAAGCATTGTATTAATATCCAAGAGGTTTTATAAGTTTTAAGATTAGCTGAATATTGCAAAATCATGGTTTAGTTGATCTAGGCTGTGTCTTAGCTGGAACTCTTGGTTGAACACATCAATGGGATGTAATGGGATTTCTACAAATGGCCCAATCAACAGAGACCTAGAATATAGAGCATCCCAAATACAACCTTTGACAGAGAAGGGAGATTGATCAATTTGACCTAAAATAATCTTAATTTGTTCTATTATAATTCTGCTTCCTAGCAAAGAGATGAAAACCTTGTAACTCATCCTTAGCTGGGATTTGGAAAATGATTATTTTATACTTATCTTACATTAGCTTTTCACCAATTTTAAAACCTGCTAAATCTTCTGAAAATTACCCATAGATATAATTTTTATTTTTAATTATGGAATTGTCATTGCATTAGGAAGCACATTTTAAAAATAATCTAAAATTATTTTGACATAAACATAATTTTCCCAAGATTTAGATTTTACACCATGGTTTCTTTCAGTGCAGACTAGACTTTCATGCTTATTAAAAACAGGTAATTTGACTGGCTAAGCAATATAGAACATGAGTATTAGACATATATGTTTTAAAAGCTGCTTCAATTTTTGTAATACAAGAGAAAACAAATTAACAAACATATGGAGAGCAACTCTATTGGTCTGTTTATCTTCTAAATACCACATTTTGACACACAGGATTACTGTTCACCAGATCAGATTTCATTTCAGTATATGGACTATTAGTAATAGTAATATATGTATTACTTTTCTACTTTTGTTTGAAAGTCTCAAGTATGATTTAATTGTAAGTGCCATATCCTGCAATTTGTCACATATTTAGAGTGGTTGATGAGAATCGTATATATTTTTGTTTACTTGAAGATACTTAATACCAGATAAAGATTGAGAGAAAGAAACACTCTCCATATGTATATGCACATTTTCATGAGCAAAAGAGAGAGGAAGGAAAAGAAGGAAGGAGCAAGTGAGCTCTGGAAAAGTGTTATGTGTAACTGTTTCTAAATTTAACTTAATTTAATGATGTTTTTAAAAGTTTTTGCAGTACTACCTAAGATAACAGCTGTGAGGCCTGAAATAAATAAAATCTTAAAGGATTTAAAATAAAACTAAGGATTGGAACATGAGCAGAACCTGATGTGAATAAATCTTTATCTTCCCATTTTTCTTTGTGTTCGTACTGACAAATTAGCCTTCTTGTCCTTAATCTATATGACATTATATGGGGCAGTTTCTAAAGGAAGCTTCTTCTTTACATACTTCTGTAGGAGTGTGATAGAACCTCCGCCCTTGGGGCACCTGGGTGGCACAGTAGGTTAAGCATCCGACTCATGATACCAGGTCATGGTCTCAGGGTTTGTGAGTTCAAGCCCTGCAATGGACTCTGTGCTGATGGTGTGGAGCCTGCTTGGGATTCTGTCTTTCCATCTCTCTGCCCCTCCCCTCCTTGTGCATGTTCTCTCTCAAAATAAATAAATAAACCTAAGAAAAAATTTAGAACTTATGGTCTTGAGGAGCTTTTAAGAGGGGATTTTGAGACCTCTTATGCATTAAGCTACTGTAGATTAAGTTACTTCATGGTATTATCTTATTTACTCCTAATAACAACTATATACATTAGATATCATTATTTCCATTTTATAAATGAGGCACCAGGTGTTGAAGAAGTTATTGACTTACCCAACACAACAACATTCTTAATCCACAAACACAGGTTTAACATCTGAATCCAAACCCCAAACCGCAAAGCTACAATATCTCCTGACACTAGCCTAGTAATTGTGATTTATTTGCTCAATAAGAAAATCTCTTTTAAAAACACTATGTTAAATAATCACATAATTAAAGCATTAAGTCCTTAATGTCTGGTCTGAATTATCCTTCTGCTTTTGCACAACCATTAACAGAGCACTGCAGCTAGAGCAGGGCATTGGAGACCCACAGAAAGAGGCGTGCTTTTCAGAATCCATTTTGTGTGCTTAGGAAAGAAATAGCAACCTATTAGCAAGTAGATAGACTAATTGACTAAATAATTCATATTGACTATCACTGATTTACCCTTAGTAGAAGAATTCACACTGAACCTGTTATTCCAAAATGTTGTATTTGTAAGAGAACGACTCGGAGCATGGCTTTCTGATCTAATACAGTTCACCAAACATATGCATGGTGATTCTTAGTCAACGTTGATTTAGCACATCACTACCCTGTGAATTTTATCTAGATAATTAACCTACTACTTTTTTAAAAACTGACTTTAAATCAAATTGTCACATATATGGTGAGTTATACCAGAAAATAAATTAAGATCGCATGTTATTAATTTACTAAGAAAGGCCATGTGTCAGGAACATCTTTTTGAGTTCAGGAAAACTGATCAGAAATTTCACTTGTAATTCAATAATTTCTTCCCATTTCCTGATAGAACACTGTGTTTACAACTGCCAAGAACCAATAGTAGGATTAGGAGGTGCCTTTAAAGGGGCACCTGGGTGGCTCAGTCAGTTAAGTATCTGACTTTGGCTGAGGTCATGATCTTGCATTCCATGGGTTCAAAGCCTGTGTCAGGCTCTATGCTGACAACTCAGAGCCTGGAGCCCGCTTCAGATTCTGTGTCTCCCTCTCTCTGACTCTCCCCTGCTGATGCTGTCTCTCTCTCGTGCTCTCAAAAATGAATAAACATAATTATTTTTTTTTAAAAAAGAGGAGCCTCTTTGACCTAGCATATGAGGATGAGATATTTGTGCTTGCCTGGTAGAATAGTTTGTCATTTGGGACCAAACAAATCCTCATTACTAGCACCTCTGTTTCTTCAACTTCTTTTTCTCTTTCTTTCCATCAATCTTATAGGGTTTGTTTCTCTCTTGTTCCATTCAAGGATCTTTGCTCTAGTAAAAACCAAAATTTAAGAAGTTTTCTCATTCTGGATATACTTTTTACTGCCCGAAGTATAGCACAGAGAATTAAGTTTTCAAAAACCAAGTGATAAAAAGAAAGGAAAAGAGATTAAAGAACATGGAAGTGCTACAGAAATAGACTCAATAAAAAATGTGGTTTTTTTTTTAACTCTGAATTGTTTTCTTTTGAGGACCACCACATTCTTTTAAAAAGTACTTTTATCTTGTATCATTCTCTGTTAAGTTATTGATATACATATTTAAGCAACACAGAATTCTTCTTGTATTTCTTTATACAAAATAGAAATAAAAAACTCTTTCCAGAAATATTATTCTCCCAATACACAAGATATGAAATCTTCACAGAAAAGTACAGAAGAGAAAGGAAAGCTGATAATCCAGTAATGGGGCATAGGAGACAAGTTTGGACAAAGTTATAGGCATACAACTCATCTTCCTTCTCTTCAGACAAAAATAATACTAATGGCACAAGGAAATGTAAAAGTGAACTATCCCCTCAATATCCAGAAATAATCAGAGAAAGCTTGGCTAATTATGGACTCTGCCATCTCTTCTGACACACATTAGTAAAAAAGTGAATTCTGTCATAGGCTTACAGCAAAAAGGAAAACTTAATGCTTGTAAGGTATCATTTAACACAATATGCCACAGTTGGTATTCAAATATAAAACACGGCATAGTATATGTGTCTATAGATCCTCTTTCTTAGTTTCTTTCCTTAACCAAATCCGTCAGGTAAATTTAAAGGCGGTATCAGTGTCTCACAAATAGCATTACCCCTTCTCCCTTTTCATTGCAAAATTTGCCCGTGACCGTCTAAATTTCAAATATCAGATTAATCTACTGGCAATAGAATTTTGTTTAAATCATGTTCCTCTTGGGGCGCCTGGGTGGCTCAGTCGGTTGGGCGACCGACTTCTGCTCAGGTCATGATCTCGCGGTCCGTGAGTTCGAGCCCCGCATCGTTTCTGTGCTGACCGCTCAGAGCCTGGAGCCTGTTTCAGATTCTGTGTCTTCCTGTCTCTCTGACCTTCCCCCATTCATGCTCTGTCTCTCTCTGTCTCTATAATGAATAAACGTTAAAAAAAATTAAAAAAAATAAATCATGTTCCTCTTTGACCATCTTAGTGGAAATAGCAAAAGCTGGTATTAAATAAACTGTGATTCAATGATGCAAGATGTAATAGTATGCTGTTAAAAAGAGTATCTAATATTACGGGAAAATGGTCATTGTTTTGATTACTAAATGGAAAAAGCAAGTGACTTAATTGTATATTCAGTAAGCCTTGATAGTGTAGAAGTGTACAGATACAAGAAAAGACCAGAAATTCAGATACCAAAGTATGACTACAGATTGTTTACTACATGGTAGTTTTCCACGTGTCCCACATGTTCACTTCTTTTGATTTCAGCCCAAGTGGTTGAATTGTTTTCTTCTAGAAACGTAATATACCTTTTCTTACTCCTGTGCCATTTCTCCCTGTGTAAATCTTAGTTCTTCTAAGGAATTCTGATTTTTTTTCTTCATGCCTGACCTTTTGTTTTATTTAATTTTTTTAATGTTTATTTTTATTTTTGAAAGAAAGAGAGAGAGAGAGAGAGAGAGAGAGAGAGAGAGACAGAATCTGAAGCAGGCTCCAGGCTGTGAGCTATCAGCACAGAGCCTGAAGCAGGGCTCAAACTCACGAACCGTGAGATCATGACTTGAGCTGAAGTCCAACGCTTAACCAACTGAGCCACCCAGGCGCCCCCACACAAGATTTTATTTTATTTTATTTTATTTTATTTTATTTTATTTTATTTTATTTT
>NC_064816.1:41385172-41474848 GCF_023721935.1 Panthera uncia
TTATTTTATTTTATTTTATTTTATTTTATTTTATTTTATTTTATTTTGTTTTGTTTTGTTTTTATTTTATTTCATTTTGTTTTATTTAACTTTATTGACTAATTTTAAGAGAGAGAGCATGCAAGTGAGTTCGGGAGGAGCAGAGATAGAGGGAGAGAGAGGAGAGAATCCCAGGACAGAGCCTGATGCAAGGCTCAAACTCACAAATTGTGAGATCATGACCGGAGCCAAAATCAAGAGTTGGGCACTTAACTGACTGAGCCACTCAGGCACCCAAGCTTTTAATTTTAAGTGGAGGCCCTTCAGTCCTATTTATTTTGCCCAAACATCACTAAATCTCAATTGAAAGCAATCTAGAGAATCCTTGTAATCTTCTCATAATGTAGCTGCATCCACATCTGTTTGCCTGATATGCAGCAAAGCCAATCATTAAGACATCAGTCTTGTAGCAAGGAAAGGGTTTACTAAAAGAGGCCTCCACAAGAGAAGGTGGGAGGACAACTTTCAAATCCACCTCCTTGAAGAGGGACACAACAAATTTTTTGTAATTATAGGGAATGAGATCACATACGTAATGATACAAGAGGCATCCCTTATGACTATTCATGAGGAAAGATGGAGCATGTACATTGAGCAAACATATACATAACATATGTCCCATGTTCACTTTGGGGTGGAGACTTGACACCAGAATGAGTGTTTAGCCCCTGACACCAGGAGGTTATCTTAGGACAAGAAGGAAGGGGCTATATGTATGCTCTGAGAGCCAGTAAAAACTGGATGGGCTCTTGAGCTCCTTATAGTTATCTTGGATGAGTATCAGGCCTGGCTTGTTCATAGGCTAGAACCTTTCAGTTAACCTTGAGTCCAAGCTTCTGTAGAAGAGTTTAGTGGATTTGTTAGCAGGGTCTGAAAAGACATAATAGCTGATGAGGGGGAAACAATTCTATGGAAAACAAGCTTTAAACTTCGTGCTAGTTTCAATCTCGTTAACCCTATGGGGCACGATTTCATTAATACTCCTTCTACATCTCACTGGGTTTGAATATTTCCAGCTACAAAGAACTCATTTAATATATGGGGTTCATTCCTTACTACATGTGTTTTAAAGATGGTATCATTATTTTAATGCCTAGGCAAAACACCACTTAATTTAAAAAATCTTGTACAATCCACTAGGTATTCATACTTTAAATTATAATGTGATTATAATATGATTTTAAAGTAAAAAAAATAAACACATAGAGTTTCCATTTGTGTAGTTTACTCTGTCATTTGATGCTTATTCCCTATGTTCTGATCTTTTAAAAATTAAGCTTATATGGATAAAGTATGATGTTAAGTTTTCATTATGATAGACGATATGAGAAATAAATATATTGAGGCAGGGACAGTGATTTTTTGTTTCTGTAAAGGGCCAGATAGCAAATATTTTCAGTTCTTTGGGCTTTATGGTCTTTATTGCAACTCTTCAACTCTGTTAACTACCGTAGGGTGGAAATAACCACAGACAATGTATAAAGAAATGGGTATAAATGTGTCACTATTCCAATAAATCTGTTTTTATAAAAACAAGTGAGATTGGGATTTGGCTTGATGTGGCCGTGGTTTGCTGGCCCCTGTATAATTGGAGGATTACTCATGCCACTCTCCTAATGAAGTGTATAATGTAGGTCACTATCCCATCAGTGGGGCTATGCAGGTCAGTATTTATTCAATTGAGTATGTATTTATTAAACCCATCATGAGAGCTTAGCATTATAATCAATCAGGCTTTACAAGAGTATAATTTAAACATTGTCTAAGGAAATGAATTTACAATGATGCAACAAATTCAGTCAGCCAGACCAGAAAATCAAGTAATTCAGCACAAAATGCCTGTTCTGGGATATGAAGTAACAATCATGTATGCATGTATCTACAATGACTCTTAGTTCCCACCCCACCTCCCAGAGAGATATAGGTAAAATATATAAAAGCTTATTAAGGGTGAAGATATGCCAGATTATTTAATTTCCTCATTTTTAAGTTTTTCAGAAAAAAATATTAGAATTAGTTTCAAAATGGCCTTGTGTGAGAAATCTTGGCTTTGACCTCCCGCCACTTCCCCCTTCGCCAAAATCTTCCAACACATTTCCAAAACATGGATAAGGAGAGAATAAAAGCTGACATAAAATCTCATAGTAAACACATTTTCTGATCTTTAAAGATGATCTTTAAAGAGTCCATCATTATGCCTTAGATTACTGCTTTAAGTCATAGGCTTAACACATGCCATGATTATTTCCCAGCAATTGAAACACCTATTAAATTCAGATAATATTGGAGATTTGAATCTTGCAATCCTTTTGTATGATTACCGTTTTGAAAAATACATTATAAATTAAAGGAAACATGTTTTTAGTGTATTTTTTAAAAATTAAAAAGTATTTAGAATTTGGTTACAACAATATTCTGGAAGGTACAAAAATTTCCCATGTGTCTCTTGCCCCCCCCCCCCCCCCCCCCCCCCCCACAAACCCCCCCTTTTTATCAACCTCACTCACCAGAATACTTCTTTTTTTTTTTTTTCCCAAGAATGAACCTACACTTTTACATATAATAACCCAAACTGTAGTTTACATTAGGGTTCTTTTTTCAATCTTTTATATTCAGTACAGTTGGACAAAAGTATAATGGCATATATCTATCATTGCAATATCATATAGAGTGTTTCCACTGCCCTAAAAATCCTCTGTATTCTGCCTATTCATCTTCCTCCCCACTCCACTGATCTTTTTACTGTCTCCATATTTTTGCCTTTTCCAAAACGTCATATAGTTGCAATAATACAATGTGTAGCCTTTTAAATTTGCTTCTTGCACTTAGTAATATGAATTTAAAGTTTCTCCATGTCTTTTTGTGACATGATAGCTCATTTTTTTCATTATGAAAAAAAACTGCCACAAAATAAGGTGTACAGGTTGTTTGTTTTATTTTTTATTTTTTGTGCATGTGGACATAAATTTTTAACAAGTTTGGGCAGATACCAAGTAGTGTGTTTTCTGGGTTAATATAGTTAAGAGTATGTTTTATTTCATAAGAAACTGTCAGACTGTCTTCCCAGGTGACTGTATCATTTCATAGTCTCAGTAGCAATAAGTGAGACTTCCTGTTGTTTGAAATCCTCACTAGCATTTGGTGTTGTCACGGTTCTGGATTTTGGCCAAGGTGTGTGTCAGGGTATGTAGTGGTATCCCATTGTTGTTTGAGTTTGTATTTCCCTGATGACATATAATGTGGAACATTTTTTCATACGTGTATATGCCTTCTGTGATCCTCTTTGGTGAGATGTCTAGCCTGTTGTTTTAATTGTCAAATTTACAAAGGGAAGCTATTCCTTCTCTGCACAAGTTTTTAAATATATTAGGTAACTTAGCCATTAAAAGGACATTCCATCTTTTCATTTAATACATATGAACATTTGGTTATTAATTGATGAATTTCATTGAAAATTTTAGAAAAAATAGAAAATTTTAGAGTGGGAAGGGTTCTGGATGATTGTCTGGTCCAAACCTGCAAAAGCGGACCTCGGCTGTGAATAAAAAATATACACATATACATATTCCATACTACTCTAATACATTAATCTAAGAAAAAAAAAATATAGAGACCGGCAGAAGATGGCGGCGTAGGAGGATGCTGGGCTCACCGTGCGTCCTGCTGATCACTTAGATTCCACCTACACCTGCCTAAATAACCCAGAAAACTGCCAGAAGACTAGCAGAACGGAGTCTCCGGAGCCAAGAGCGGACGAGAGGCCCACAGAAGAGAGTAGGAAGGGCAGAGAGGCGGTGCACGTTCCAGGGACTGGCGGGAAGGAGCCGGGGCGAAGGGGCGGCCCGCCGGCCAAGCAGAGCCCCCGAGTCTGGCTTGCAAAAGCCGAGGGGACGGACGGAGTGTGTTCCAACAGCAAGCAGGACTTGACTTCTGGAAGGTTATAAGCTAACAGCTCTGCTCAGAAAGCGGGATGGCTGGAGGACAAAGGGAAGGAGAGTTGCTGAGCCCCGGGAGGACAGAGCTCAGTTTGGCGGGGAACAAAGGTGCTCGCCAGCTCTATCTCCTTCGCCCATCCCCCAGCCAAAATCCCAAAGGGAACCAGTTCCTGCCAGGGAACTTGCTGGCTCCGCGAAAACACCTAACCCTTTGCTTCTGTGGAGCCACCCCTCCGGCAGCGGGTCTCAGTCCCTCCCGCTGCCACAGGGCCCCTTCTGAAGTGGATCACCTAAGGAGAAGCGAGCTAAGCCTGCCCCTCCTGCCCCCGTGCACCTTGCCTACCCACCCCAGCTAATACGCCAGATCCCCAGCACCACAAGCCTGGCAGTGTGCAAGTAGCCCAGACGGGCCTCGCCACCCCACAGTGAATCCCGCCCCTAGGAAAGGGGAGGAGAAGGCACACACCAGTCTGACTGTAGCCCCAGCGGTGGGCTGGGGGCAGACATCAGGTCTGACTGCGGCCCCGCCCACCAACTCCAGTTATACACCACAGCACAAGGGAAGTGCCCTGCAGTTCCCCACCACTCCAGGGACTATCCAAAATGACCAAACAGAAGAATTCCCCTCAGAAGAATCTCCAGGAAATAACAACAGCTAATGAACTGATCAAAAAGGATTTAAATAATATAACAGAAAGTGAATTTAGAATAATAGTCATAAAATTAATCGCTGGGCTTGAAAACAGTATAGAGGACAGCAGAGAATCTCTTGCTACAGAGATCAAGGGGCTAAGAAACAGTCAGGAGGAGCTGAAAAACACTTTAAACGAGATGCAAAATAAAATGGAAACGACCACGGCTCGGATTAAAGAGGCAGAGGAGAGAATAGGTGAACTAGAAGATAAAATTATGGAAAAAGAGGAAGCTGAGAAAAAGAGAGATAAAAAAATCCAGGAGTATGAGGGGAAAATTAGAGAACTAAGTGATACACTAAAAAGAAATAATATACACATAATTGGTATCCCAGAGGAGGAAGAGAGAGGGAAAGGTGCTGAAGGGGTACTTGAAGAAATTATAGCTGAGAACTTCCCTGAACTGGGGAAGGAAAAAGGCATTGAAATCCAAGAGGCACAGAGAACTCCCTTCAGACGTAACTTGAATCGATCTTCTGCACGACATATCATAGTGAAACTGGCAAAATACAAGGATAAAGAGAAAATTCTGAAAGCAGCAAGGGATAAACGTGCCCTCACATATAAAGGGAGACCTATAAGACTCGTGACTGATCTCTCCTTTGAAACTTGGCAGGCCAGAAAGGCTTGGCACGATATCTTCAGTGTGCTAAACAGAAAAAATATGCAGCCGAGAATCCTTTATCCAGCAAGTCTGTCATTTAGAATAGAAGGAGAGATAAAGGTCTTCCCAAACAAACAAAAACTGAAGGAATTTGTCACCACTAAACCAGCCCTACAAGAGATCCTGAGGGGGATCCTGTGAGACAAAGTACCAGAGACATCGCTACAAGCATGAAACCTATGGACATCACAATGACTCTAAACCCGTACCTTTCTATAATAACACTGAATGTAAATGGATTAAAAGCGCCAACCAAAAGACATAGGGTATCAGAATGGATAAAAAAACAAGACCCATCTATTTTCTGTCTACAAGAGACTCATTTTAGATCTGAGGACACCTTTAGATTGAGAGTGAGGGGATGGAGAACTATTTATCATGCTACTGGAAGCCAAAAGAAAGCTGGAGTAGCCATACTTATATCAGACAAACTAGACTTTAAGTTAAAGGCTGTAACAAGAGATGAAGAAGGGCATTATATAATAATTACAGGGTCTATCCATCAGGAAGAGCTAACAATTATAAATGTCTATGTGCCAAATACTGGAGCCCCCAAATATATAAAACAATTACTCATAAACATAAGCAACCTTATTGATAAGAATGTGGTAATTGCAGGGGACTTTAACACTCCACTTACAGAAATGGATAGATCATCTAGACACATGGTCAATAAAGAAACAAGGGCCCTGAATGATACATTGGGTCAGATGGACTTGACAGATATATTTAGAACTCTGCATCCCAAAGCAACGGAATATACTTTCTTCTCGAATGCACATGGAACATTCTCCAAGATAGATCATATACTGGGTCGCAAAACAGCCCTTCATAAGTATACAAGAATTGAAATTATATCATGCATACTTTCAGACCACAATGCTATGAAGCTTGAAATCAACCACAGGAAAAAGTCTGGAAAACTTCCAAAAGCATGGAGGTTAAAGAACACCCTACTAAAGAATGAATGGGTCAACCAGGCAATTAGAGAAGAAATTAAAAAATATATGGAAACAAACGAAAATGAAAATACAACAATCCAAATGCTTTGGGATGCAGTGAAGGCAGACCTGAGAGGAAAATACATTGCAATCCAGGCCTATCTCAAGAAACAAGAAAAATCCCAAACACAAAATCTAACAGCGCACCTAAAGGAAATAGAAGCAAAACAGCAAAGGCAGCCTAAACCCAGCAGAAGAAGAGAAATCATAAAGATCACAGCAGAAATAAACAATATAGAATCTAAAAAAACTGTAGAGCAGATCAACGAAACCAAGAGTTGGTTTTTTGAAAAAATAAACAAAATTGATAAACTTCTAGCCAGGCTTCTCAAAAGGAAAAGGGAGATGACCCAAATAGATAAAATCATGAATGAAAATGGAATGATTACAACCAATCCCTCAGAGATACAAACAATTATCAGGGAATACTATGAAAAATTATATGCCAACAAATTGGACAACCTGGAAGAAATGGACAAATTCCTGAACACCCACACGCTTCTAAAACTCAATCAGGAGGAAGTAGAAAGCTTGAACAGACCCATAACCAGCGAAGAAATTGAATCAGTCATCAAAAATCTCCCAACAAATGAGAGTCCAGGACGTGATGGCTTCCTAGCGGAGTTCTACCAGACGTTTAAAGCAGAGATAATACCTATCCTACTCAAGCTATTCCAAAAAATAGAAAGGGAAGGAAAACTTCCAGACTCATTCTATGAAGCCAGTATTATTTTGATTCCTAAACCAGAGACCCAGTAAAAAAAGAGAACTATAGGCCAATATCTCTGATGAATATGGATGCAAAAATTCTCAATAAGATACTAGCAAATCGAATTCAACAGCACATAAAAAGAATTATTCACCATGATCAAGTGGGATTCACTCCTGGGATGCAGGGCTGGTTCAACATTTGCAAATCAATCAACGTGATACATCACATTAATAAAAGAAAAGAAAAGAACCATATGATCCTGTCAATCGATGCAGAAAAGGCCTTTGACAAAATTCAGCACCCTTTCTTAATAGAAACCCTTGAGAAAGTCGGGATAGAAGGAACATACTTAAAGATCATAAAAGCCATTAATGAAAAGCCCACAGCTAACATCATCCTCAACGGGGAAAAACTGAGAGCTTTTTCCCTAAGATCAGGAACACGCCATGGATGCCCACTCTCACCGCTGTTGTTTAACATAGTGCTGGAAGTTCTAGCTTCAGCAATCAGACAACAAAAGGAAATCAAAGGCATCAAAATTGGCAAAGATGAAGTCAAGCTTTCGCTTTTTGCAGATGACATGATATTATACATGGAAAATCCGATAGACTCCACCAAAAGTCTGCTAGAACTGATACATGAATTCAGCAAAGTTGCAGGATACAAAATCAATGTACAGAAATCAGTTGCATTCTTATACACTAACAATGAAGCAACAGAAAGACAAATAAAGAAACTGATCCCATTCACAATTGCACCAAGAACCATAACATACCTAGGAATAAACCTAACCAAAGATGTAACAGATCTGTATGCTGAAAACTATAGAAAGCTTATGAAGGAAATTGAAGAAGATATAAAGAAATGGAAAGACATTCCCTGCTCATGGATTGGAAGAATAAATATTGTCAAAATGTCAATACTACCCAAAGCTATCTACATATTCAATGCAATCCCAATAAAAATTGCACCAGCATTCTTCTCGAAACTAGAACAAGCAATCCTAAAATTCATAGGAACCACAAGAGGCCCCGAATAGCCAAAGTAATTTTGAAGAAGAAGACCAAAGCAGGAGACATCACAATCCCAGTCTTTAGCCTCTACTACAAAGCTGTCATCATCAAGACAGCATGGTATTGGCACAAAAATAGACACATAGACCAATGGAATAGAATAGAAACCCCAGAACTAGACCCACAAATGTATGGCCAACTAATCTCTGACAAAGCAGGAAAGAACATCCAATGGAAAAAAGACAGTCTCTTTAACAAATGGTGCTGGGAGAACGGGACAGCAACATGCAGAAGGTTGAAACTAGACCACTTTCTCACACCATTCACAAAAATAAACTCAAAATGGATAAAGGACCTGAATGTGAGACAGGAACCATCAAAACCCTAGAGGAGAAAGCAGGAAAAGACCTCTCTGACCTCAGCCGTAGCAATCTCTTACTCGACACATCCCCAAAGGCAAGGGAATTAAAAGCAAAAATGAACTACTGGGACCCTATGAAGATAAAAATCTTCTGCACAGCAAAGCAAACAACCAACAAAACTAAAAGGCAACCAACGGAATGGGAAAAGATATTTGCAACTGACACATCGGACAAAGGGCTAGTATCCAAAATCTATAAAGAGCTCACCAAACTCCACACCTGAAAAACAAATAACCTAGTGAAGAAATGGGCAGAAAACATGAATAGACACTTCTCGAAAGAAGACATCCGGATGACCAACAGGCACATGAAAAGATGCTCAACGTCACTCCTCATCAGGGAAATACAAATCAAAACCACACTCAGATATCACCTCACGCCAGTCAGAGTGGCCAAAATGAACAAATCAGGAGACTATAGATGCTGGAGAGGATGTGGAGAAACGGGAACCCTCTTGCACTGTTGGTGGGAATGCAAATTGGTGCAGCCTCTCTGGAAAGCAGTGTGGAGGTTCCTCAGAAAATTAAAAATAGACCTACCCTATGACCCAGCAATAGCACTGCTAGGAATTGATCCAAGGGATACAGGAGTGGTGATGCGTAGGGGCACTTGTACCCCAATGTTTATAGCAGCACTCTCAACAATAGCCAAGTTATGGAAAGAGCCTAAATGTCCATCAACTGATGAATGGATAAAGAAATTGTGGTTTATATACACAATGGAGTACTACATGGCAATGAGAAAGAAAGAAATATGGCCCTTTGTAGCAACGTGGATGGAACTGGAGAGTGTGATGCTAAGTGAAATAAGCCATACAGAGAAAGACAGATACCATATGGTTTCACTCTTATGTGGATCCTGAGAAACTTAACAGAAACCCATGGGGGAGGGGAAGGAAAAAAAATAGGTTAGAGTGGGAGAGAACCAAAGCATAAGAGACTCTTAAAAACTGAGAACAAACTGAAGGTTGATGGGGGGTGGGAGGGAGGGGAGGGTGGTATAGAGGAGGGCACCTGTTGGGATGAGCACTGGGTGTTGTATGGAAACCAATTTGACAATAAATTTCATCTATTGAAAAAAAAATATATATATATGGACAGCCGCATGGAACTTAACAATTCTTATGTAAAATAACTCCAGGCAGGACTAGTTTTAGGAGCTTAAAATGTCATCATCACCTAGTTTTTATTGTGTCTAAGTTCCGTTTTCCTCTATGTTGGTAATTTCAACATCGTAAGTGATGGGACATGGCAATCCACAGCCTATCCAGCTTAGTGTAATTGACTTGACCTCTCACTTTCTTGAGTCTTAGAAAAAGTTTCCATCATATACCTTACCTTCTTTATCCATTCATCTGTCAATAGACTTTTAGGTTGTTTTTATATTGTGGCTATTGTAAATAATGCTACAGTAAACATAAGGGTGTATATATCTTTTTAAATCAGTGTTTTTTTTTCTTTGGGGAAACATATGGTAGTGTGATTGCTGGATCCTAGGGTAGTTCTATGTTTAATGGTTTGAGGAACCTCCATATAGTTTCCCTAGTGGCTGCACCATCTACATTCCCTTCAACAGTGTAGGAGGGTTCCTTTTTCTCCACATCCTTGCCAACACTTGGTATTTCTCGTCTTTTTCATAATACCCATTCTGACAGGTGTAATGTGATATCTCATTGTGGTTTAGATATGTAGTTACTTGAGGATTAGTGATGTTGAGTATCTTTTCATGTGTCTGTTGACCATCTGTTTGTCTTCTTTGGAAAAATGTCTATTCAGGTTCTCTGCCCATTTTTTAATCAGATTATTTGGGTGTCTTTGGTGTTGAGTTATATAAATTCTTCATGTATTTTGAACATTTACCACTTATTAGATATAAAATTTGCAAATATCTATAAGTTGTACTATAAATGAATGTATTAAAGTCCAGATGTAAAATTTAATTCCTAAAAATATGGAACATAGTATGTAGACTTTAATTACTAAGTTTCTTTCTTAGCAATGAATTGAGTCAAATAAGTGACTTTTGAGAGTGCATAATAGGATTAAACCCTCTTAGTTGTCCTGGTTAGCAAAGAGGCTTAGGAGATGGGGAAGGAGTTGACATATAAGGAGTAATGTAGGATAAATAGTATATTGAGTAGTCTCTCCACATGTTTCTATTGATATACATACATATTTAGCATATAGTAATAATTCTCACCACACTGGTTTGTTTTGTGGATAAAGTGAGACAAACCTATGGGATGAAAATTTATTAACATTATTATGATTTATTTATAGGGTGGGACAAATAAGCTACATATAGTTACACAAAATCAATCAGTAGAGCAGAAAATAACTCTTATTTAACCTGTCATTTTGCTCCCTTGTCTATAATTTGTACAATAAGTCCAGTTACCTCCCTCTAAGACCTGAATTCTTAAAATGTTGATTAGATGGTTCTATTTCTAGATATGAAGGGATAATTTCAGTAATAATAATACACTGTAGTATTATATTTGAAATTTTATAGAGTAAATAAAAATAGTTAATAAAAATAAAATACTCCTTCCTTATTTGCTAAATTGCAAATGGTATAAGCTAAAATAGATAGGTGATAGATAGATCCATTCCTTGATAAGTCCACTTTCTTCCAGAACAGAAAAGTAAATAGCTTTATCGGGCATGATGTTTCCTTAGCAACAGCACCACAGGAAAATTATAACAGGCATTCCCTCTAATCTATAGAATGATCCATCCTACATGCTTCATACAGAGAAACCATTACTCAGCACATTTCTACTCATTTAACTTTTCCTTACATCTGCCAAGTGGTTGCCAGAACTTACAAAATAAAAAGCAAAACAGGTTTTTCTGTTTCTCAAGTTCTTTGGCAACTCATTTCTCAACCACTTTTCATTTTTACAATTGGTCGTTTCATGTATAATATGAAATAAAATGTATTCTTTTGGGTGAATAGTTTTATGTGTTTGATAATGAGGAACCACTGCTATAATCAGGATACTTCCATCACCTAAAAATGCCCTCTGTATCTCTTACAGCTGGTCACTTCCTAGTTGTAGCCACTGATCTGGGTTTTTTTGTTCCTTTAATTTTTTTTTTTTTTTTAATTTTTTTTTTTCAACATTTTTTTTTATTTATTTTTGGGACAGAGAGAGACAGAGCATGAACGGGGGAGGGGCAGAGAGAGAGGGAGACACAGAATCGGAAACAGGCTCCAGGCTCCGAGCCATCAGCCCAGAGCCTGACGCGGGGCTCGAACACACGGACCGCGAGATCGTGACGTGGCCGAAGTCGGACGCTCAACCGACTGCGCTACCCAGGCGCCCCTGTTCCTTTAATTTTGACTGTCCCAGAAGTGCGTGTAAATGGAATCATACAGGTTGTAGCCTTTTGAGTATGCGTTTTATTAAATGCTTATTTACTTATTTTGACAGAGTGGAGCATAGAGAGAATCCCAAGCAGGTTCCGTGCCTTTAGCACAGAGCCGGACATGGGGCTCCATTGCCCCAACAGTGAGATCATGACCTGGGCCAAAATCAGAAGTCAGATGACTAACTGACTGAGCTGCCCAGGTGCCCCTGAATATGCATTTTACACTGATCAGAATGCATTTGAGGTTTATCCATGTTTTTCCCGTTCAGTAGTTTGAGCTTTTAAACTTTATTGCTGAGTGATACCATTTTGTGTGGATGGACCATAGTTTGTTTATCCATTCACTTATTAAAGACTATTTTTTCCAGATTTTGACAATTATGAATAAAACTGATAAAAAATGATATGCAGATTTTTTTGTAAATGTAAGTTTTCATTTCCCTTGAGAAAATACCTAAGTGTGTGATTTGTGGAGTGTATAGTAAATGTATATCTACCAAGATATTGCCAAACTCTTTTCTAAAGCATTTTGCCATTTTCTGTTTCTATCAACAGTGTATGAGATTTCCAGTGGCTCCACATCTTCACTAGAATTTGGTATTATAAACACACACACACACACACACACACACACACACACACACACATACACACACACACACACACACACACCCATTTGCACCAATGTATGTATGTGTGTGTGTGTGTCTAGCTTTTCCAGCAGGTCTGTAAGGGTATCTCCTAGATATTAATGTGATTATAGTTTGCATTGAAGATCTTTTCATATACTTCTTTATTCATACACACACACACACACACACACACACATATATATATATATATGTAGTTGGTGTGGTATATATGCCAATATTTTGCTCATTTTTAAGAATTGGGTTATTTATGTTTTTACTATTGAGGTTTAAAAATTCTTTGAATATGCCTTGTAGAAGAAGTCTTTTATCAGCTGTGAATTTTTAAATATATTTTTCTTTAGTGACTTGCCATCTTTTTTTTAACAGTGTCTTTTAAGAAATGAAAGTTTAAATTTTAATAAAGACAAATAATGTTTTATTTTATGAATCATATTCTTTCTGTAATATTTATGAATTATTTGCCAGGAATGAGGTCACAAAGATTTTTCTCTAACTTTTCTCCTAGCAATTATATAATTTTTTGCTTTTATATTTAAGTTTACAGTCTATTTGACTTAATTTCGGTATGTAATGTGAGGTGTGGAGCACCATTTTCTCGTCTTGTCTCTGCCTTGCCTTGCCTTACCTTCCCTTTATTCTTCCTTTTTTTTTTTTTTTTTTTTGCATCTTCATGAACAATTGTTTCAGCACCAAAGGTGGGTGACTGTCCTTCCTCTACTGATTTTTCTTTCTATCTTTGTCAAATTGATAATAAAAGGATGGGCCTATCCCTGAGGTCTATATTCAGTACCACTAATATCCTTGACTGCTTTTTTGCTAGTAAATCTTGAAATAATTTAGTGTGAATCCTCCAGTTTGGTTCTTCTTTTTCAGTTTTTTTTTTTTTTTGTATTGTAATTATATGAGTACTCATCTAACAACAAAGCTTTCCAGTTCATGATACAAAAACTGAAGGAACTAAAAGGAGAAATATATAAATACGCAATTAGTCTTGATAAGTACAATGATTTCCACTCATGAATTGATAGAACAAACAAACAGCAATCAGCAAAGAGAGAGAAGAGTTAACACTATCCATCAACTTGACCTAATTAATATTTATAGAACCCTCCACCTAGCAATACATAAGGTTTTTAATCACACTTGCAGTACTCACCAAATAGGCCACATTCTGGGGCAAGCAAAACTGACTTAACTTTCAAAAATCAATCACTGTAATAATTCATCACATCAGCAGACTAAATAAGAAAAAAAACATAAAACATAATTATATCGATAAGTGAAGAAAATGCATTAGACAAAATCAACATCCCTTTGTGACTGAGAAAAACAAAAAACAAAAGCATACTAAGAGCAGAAGGTGCCACTCTTAATCTGAAAAACAAAATATATATTTAAAAAATTGCTGACATTATACTTTGTGGACAAATACTGAATGATTTTCCCCATTAGAACAAGTGAAGGATATACATTCCCAACTACTTTCACTCAGTATCATAATGCTTTCAGTTCTAGCCAGTATAGTGAGGCAAGAAAAATGTATAAATGGCATGAAATTTCAAAAGCAAGGAATAAAAATATCCCTAGTGATAGACAAGATGCTTGTCTATGTAGGAAATTTCAAGGAATCTACAAAAACATTTTTAGACCTAATTTAGCATGTTTGCAAGATACAAGATTAACATAGAAAAACCTTTTTCTATGTACCAACAATGAAAAATTGAAAACCAGAATCTTAAAAGATACCATTCATCATCGTTTCTCAAAAATGAAATCTTCAAGCATAAATATACAAGATATGTACAAGATCTATGTGATAAAAAACCACATTGCTGATGAAAGAAATCAAAAGAAACCTAAACTGATGGATAGATAATACCATACTTATGAATTTGAAGACTCAATAAAGTTAAGATGCAGTTTTCTCCAAATTTGCTTTTAGATTTAATGTAATTCCAATACTTGGTTTTCTGTGTAGATAGAGCCAGTATGAAAAAAGTAAAACTATTAGGAACAGGGAACAGATTGGTTCTATCTGTCTAAACAGATAGGTTTAGAGGGAGCATCTGACTGGGGGAGGGGTAGCATCCTCAAATCCCCCAGAATGTTGGATTTGGTCTTTATCCTCTTACTGGTTCTGGTTACAAGAATCTATGTATGTGTTTAAACTTGTAGGTCTGGATACCATCAGAAGATGAGTTTTATTTTATGTACATTAAAATATAGTCATAATAAATGGTAAAAAAACAACTTGTGACATTAAGGCCTTTTAAGAAAAAATAATGTCTAATAAACCAAATGTTAATATAGTTTAACATTATGATCGTGAGATACTTAATCATTCCATTGTCTTCAACATGAGTAAGTTTCTCGAAAGAGCATTCATTGGTATATCATCTACCTTCTAAAAGTGAAAAGTGTTTCTAGTTTTCTCTAGTTCTGCTAGGAGAAAAAAAAAAAAAAAGCTTTGTGTGTCCAACTGGGAGCCAAGGTTACTGAAGTGAATGAATGTCACTATCATTAAAATTTTCTGCTTTACATTTGCAATGACATGATAGGGCTAGAGAGTATTATGCTAAGTGAAATAAGTCAGAGAAAGATAAATACCATACAATTTCACTCCTATGTAGAATTTAAGCAACAAAACAAAGGAGCAAAGGGTAAAAAAATAAGAGCCAAAGATAAACCAAGAAACAGACCCTTAATTATAGTCAAGAAACTGATGGTTACTAGAGGGGAGGTGAGTGGGGAATGGGTTAAATAGGTGATGGGAATTAAGTAGTGCACTTGTTCTGATGAACACTAGGTGATGTGTGGGATTGTTAAATTACTATATAGTACACCCGAAACTAATATAACACCGTATGTGAACTAAGTGGAATTAAAATAAAAACAAACTTAGAAATTTCTGCTTCAAGTAAATGTGTATGTCTTTTTCTTATGCAGAAGAACACTGTGCTTGAACATTATTTTTATTTTTATTTTTGTGAGAAAGAGAGGGAATAAGTGGGGAGAGGGACAGAGGGAGAGAGAGAGAGAGAGAGAGAGAGAGAGAGAGAGAGAGAGAGAATCCCAAGTAGGCTCCACGTTCAGTTCAGAGCATCACACGGGGTTGTATCCCACCCCGGGATCATGACCTGAACCAAAATCAAGAGTTGGACACTCAACTGATTGAGCCACTCAGGTGCCCCATTTTTACATTTTCTAAAAATTTTTAAATATATTCTTTAAATCAGATTCATTTTAATTGATATCATCATTCAGTTTACTTGCAATTCATCTATGGAAAATGTGTAACATGTGTGACTTTATATGGAGGAAGATAAAAGAAATATCAGC
Source organism: Panthera uncia (assembly GCF_023721935.1). Taxonomy (NCBI): domain Eukaryota; kingdom Metazoa; phylum Chordata; class Mammalia; order Carnivora; family Felidae; genus Panthera; species Panthera uncia. The sequence continues at coordinate 41,401,017 of NC_064816.1, forward strand.
AACTTTACAAATTGAGCCAGACTTCCTCCTTAAATAATGGACAGTGTTACTAGCCATTCAAATAACCTACATATTAAGAAAAACATTTAGCCCATTAATTTCTTTGCATAGCTTCAGTTATTCAATTTTGTTTGAATTATGATTCATTACTAGTGACTTGTCATTATAGATATTCTTGCCTTTCTTTTACTTAAATATTGGCCAAATTCCTGGGTGGTTTTGTTTTGTCCAGAGGCTTTATATACTTAATTACCTAAATGTCTCTAACATGTGTTAACATGAGCTTAGTAAAATATCTCTTGTTTCTGGTAAATGAGGAGGAAGTACTTTTTAAGATTTGTTGTTCTCTTTGGATTCCTCATTATTATAATCTGTTTGCTTAAAAAAATAATCTGGATAACAGAGTGGTTAATTCTGCCATGAAGGAGAACTAAGGCACTAACTCTGTGTCTGTAGATTTAATCACAGATTTTATGCCTTTGTTAAATCCTAAGTCAGAGTAGCTACTAAAAAGCTGTGGTCTACTTTTTGTTGTTGTTATTGCTAAAATAAAAATATGTCAGAAATACCTTTCTGAGGTCTCTGGATTTAGTATTTAGTAATTCTAATTACTGGTTCTAGTCTAAGGGAATAGTAGGTGAGTAAGTAGAGTATAATCTAAGATGTTATATTTTTATGAAAATCTAACATCTGTGAGCTGGTGTTGCTTTCTTCTTCCTGTGTGAAGCCTCCCCAGTACCATAATTATAGAGTATAAGAGCTACATTTGTCTATTATGACACTAAAAATAATTTAGAATCCAGAATATAAAATACTGATTTTATCTGTTAAGTAAATTAGGGAAAGATAAATAATTTATATTGTCACTCTTTATTAAATACTGTTTTAATTTCTAATTGCAATTTTTGTGTTCACTATTGGACATGTGTATAAAATTATATCTCATTAACTCAAGGCAGATTCTCTGTGGCACAGCTTTTTACTAATAAGTGCTAACTTCAGAATTTGCATTAAATAATTCTATCCAGTTCAATCCAACAAATATTTTTTGAATATCCAGTATCCATTCTGGGCCAGGCATATGCTACCATATAGAGCGTAAAGATGAGTTGGAAAATTGCTGTCCTGAAGTTTATAATTTAACAGCCGAGATGTGTCTTTATGATCATTAATACAATCTAAAGCAGATACTGTTTTTCATGCACTGAGATGAAAGCATTGAGACCATTTAAAAGAAAAAAAAATGATTCTAATTAGGATGATTAATAAAAATTTCAGGGAAGTGGTAACATTGGCAGTGGTCCGTTGAGGATGAGTTCAACTTTGGTGGATATGAATGCAAAGTGAAGGAGATGGGAAAGGGAGTGTTTGTTTAAGTAAAGCATGGAGTGCAATTCTGAGAATAGGAGATGATAAAGTGAGTTGTGGAGTCTTAAAGACCAATAAAAATTGTCAACAGATTTTAGAAAGAAAAAAAAAGATATTTTTAGAAAATAATGCACACACACATACATATATACTAATATATATATATGTATATATATATATATATATGCATGTATTTATATACATATAGTGTGCTAATAATTTAAATGAGAAGAAACTACTTGGATTATAGTTGGTAAGTTTGGAGGAAATCTGTTCCTTGAATCTTCAAGTGTGATATAAATATAAAAAAACTCTATGGCAAGTGTAGCCACCAAAGTAACACTTGAACCATTCCTGTAGATAAAGTATAATTACATGTCAGAGTGATGTTATTATAGTATAATGTATCTATATGTACTAGTAGGTAGTATACCAGTAGGCTGAAAATATGGCTAGTACTATTGCCTACAATTTTGAAAAGCTGGCTAAGATGCTGGAAACTGAATTCATGCCCATTAGACTAATGTGAAAAACACTGCTACCTGTTTTTATATCAAATGTAGTGATTTTTTTTTAAAATAACAAACATTACTATTGGTTATTTAATTCCTTCACACTTCCCAGGCATTGTAAGTGGAACCAATTGATTTTGTGTCAACATGTAAACCAGTCAGAGAAGGTATTTCTGTAAACTTAAGCGTGGTGGAACTTAAATTTTTCACAGAATTGTTGAACAGGACCTTCTAAACTTCCCTCATAAATTGCTAAATGTCTAATGGCATACTAATGATGGAATTGGTCTTTGGATGACACACCCAGGGAATGACCATAATGGCTTCTGAATAATATTTTGTTGTTGATGAACTTCTAATCATTTTCTGTGTTTAACAGTAATCATACTATTTGTCACGTGCTAAGATACTTGTAAAATATTTTGCATTTTTCCATATTATATTCTGTTGCAATAGGCATTATGTTCATTGTGTATCTTCAGGAAAATATATTAAAACAAATGGGGAAAGGGAAAGATCCTAGAAATTATGCCTTTTTATTTGTGAGAGGTGATTTTGGTCTATTTCTAGAAATGAGAGGAAGAGGCTAAATGATTCAGAAATATTTAACATCCAGCTAAATGATTCAGTATTCATTTTTTACAAAATTATTTAATTCAGATGGATAAATATTATCAAAAACTAGCATGAGTTTATGTATAATATATAGTTTCATATGCTCAAAGATATTTAGCCTAATAGATTATTATAAGTATAACAAAATTTAAGTAGCACTTATTCATTTAAAAACCATTTATTTAGGACATGCCATGTACTAGACAAGGTGCTGTGACTCTTGTTCTAAGGACTTGTGTGAAAATTACTATGAGTATAGAACAAGGCTTCCTCAAGAAGGGTATGGACATCTATGAAGGGAATGGATATATGAACTGCTATTTTAAAATTAGAAGAAGCTTTTCCAAATAGTAAAGGAGAAAGACCTGATAGAGTAATGAAAATAGCAGGGAGGCATGATGTATATCCCATTTGTTGTGGATTGAATTGTGTCCACCCCACCATCCAATATGTTGTCACCTAACTCCAAGGAGCTATGAAAATGACTTAGTAATAAAATCTTGCAGAGATGATGAAGATTTAAGGGAAAATAGAGTCATAGTGGAGTGGAGTGGGCCCTCAAAGCAATGTGACTGGTGTCCTTATAAGAAAAGGGAGAGACACAGAGGCAGAAGGAACACCATGTGAAGACACATACATGCAGAGAGAAGATGGTCACATGATGGTGGAGGCAGAGACTGCTGCTGTAAGCCAAACACATCAGAGATGGCAAGCATACACGGGAAGCTAAGAGAGGGACATGGAACAGGTTATCACTTATTGCCTCCAAGAGGAAACCGACCCTGCTGACATTTAGGTTTCAGACTTCTAGCCTCCAATGTTGAGAGAATAAATCTCTATTGCATCAAACAACTCAGTTTTGTGGTCATTTGCAAGAGCAGCCCTAAGAAGCAAATGCACCACGCTTAAGAAAGGGTGTTTAGAGTTGTCAGAACAGGTGGAGAACTTATGGGGAAAGACAAAGTCGGATTAAAATGGCCCTTGTGCTTGTAAGTGAAGGAGTAGAAGCTCTTAGCATACAGTAATACAGAGGGTTTTTTTTTTTCTTTTATTTAAGGAAGTTACATTCTTACATTTGTTTATGAGAGAGAGCATGAGTTGTAGGGAAGATGATAATTTTGAAGGGTGAAAAGCTATAGCTATGTAGGCCAGAGAAAAGGCTCTTTCAGCTTTGTAGTTGAGGGATAATGATGGCTTATACAATTTATTGTTAAACATGCAATGCCCTCAGTGGATGAACATGCTATTTTGGACCCAGCCTAGAGAACAATCTTTGTTATCTTTTTTTTCCATTAATGGTGAAGGGTTTCACTGATCTATCCAGATTTTCCTTTTCTATTCCTCTGGCGGTTAAGGCCCTCATTAAAAAGATGGCCAGTGTGGGAAATATCTTGATAATGGCATGGACAATGTCTTTGATGAATGGGCTCTCAAGAATGAGGTAATTTAAATTCACCGTACGGAATCTTAAGGCAGACAACAAAACCTGCATAGATTGAAAACCGGGATTTTTGGCCTCACTAGGACCAGCTAGGAAATCTAGCCTTGAATGGTAATTAATTCTTCAGCTGGATCAGTTATATCTTCACATTTCATAACCCAAGGGATTACTTTGTCAGTCAGGCTGAATCTTTTCAATAACAGGTGAATTTGAGTGATTATTAATTCATTTTAAATAGTTAACCAAAGTAACATCATCTGATTAGTTGGTAAATACTCTGTACCTTTTTTTTCAGCAATGGTATATTTTTGTTATTTTTCCTATGATATATAATAGGAATAATTACAGACATTGTATTTACTATAAAATGCTTGGATTGGACTCAAAATAATATTTGTGAAGATCTTTATGTTTTGATGTCAATATGATAATTTAATATGCATAATATTTTGATGTCTCTGGCCCACTATAAAAGTATAAAATATCCGGGAACACCTGGGTGGCTCAGTCATTTGAGCATCCATCTTGGTTTTGGCTCAGGTTGTGGTCTCACAGTTCGTGAGTTCAAGCCCTGCATTGGGCTCGGTGCTGACAGTGTGGGCTCTGTGGTTTCTCTCTCTCTCTTCCTTTCTCTCTCTGCCCCTCCCCTGATCTTGCACTCTCTCTCTCTCTCTCTCTCTCAAAATAAATAAACTTAAAAATGTAAAATATCTGAAATCTAGTTGCTTTGATTTTGCAGTTTTTAAATTTTTAATAAAATCACCAAAATTAGTGCAAATAATTTGATTAAAATTAGGTCATTTATGAATAAAATGAGCTTATGGCCACAGTTGTGGTTGTGAGAAAATGTAGTAGTTTAGGTTCTCTGAAAAACACTTGCAATCCACCAGTGAAATGTAGACCACACATCTTTAGTCTAAAAGATGTAAGAGGCATCAGCAGTAGTTACGTTTCCTTTACTACGTACCTTCCCTTTTCTCTGTTCTCTTGCGTTGTGATATTAGGATCAATCTTAACCAATTAAGTGATCTTCCTTGTACTCCTAATAAGGGTACCTGCATCAAGCAAACCTTGCCCTTAGTGAAAAATTTTAAGGCATTTTTTCTTTTATTAGCCAGCTTTTGATATTCTTAATTAAATCCTTGGGAACAAGTAGATATAATTCACAAGGTGATTTGGCTCTCTGGATTTATACTGATGCCACAGAAAATCATCTTTGAAAGATAATTTCAGAATCAATGAAGGCACTATTATCTAGAGTAGCTTGCTGAAACACAAGTAAAAGCCACTGTTACTTTGACAGTTTTTGAGTTAAGAAGAAGTTGCATGCAAAGCCTATACATCACTGTTACCTTTATCAGTATTTCCAATAAGTCTTTTTGGAAAACTGCAATGTTTGCTTTGGTTTTATTGAAATGATGAACATGAATATGTCAGCTGCCTGCCTTAGTGAACAAAATGCCATAGAATTTCAATGTAAGAAGCACATGTGGGTTAAAGAGAAACAAAATCTCTGTATGTTGTTTTCAACAAGGATCTAGAGAACAGTTGGTGTGATTTTTACTCATGTGTTCCTTTGTTCAGAATCAATCATTCTGATCAATAAATAGAATACTGATCAATCAATAGAATACTGAAAGGAACATTTTAAGAGGAACTAATAGAAACTTTAGTGAAAATATAAAAATGAAGACACATAATAACCCATGCTTTCCATAAAAATATATAGGAAGATAGCTAGCTAAGTAAATAGATACAGAGAACCCATTTAAAGATTGATCCTAGGTCTATCACATGTCTTTGTTTGAGTTAACATAAAATCATCAGTCAAGGAAGCAAGGAATATTATATCAGAACTGAAATATTGTTATTATTGGCTGTAATAAAAATATTTAGCCATGGAGAACTCAGTGGTATATTAAAATAAAAAAAAATTCTCAGTTTACTATTAGGTCAGATGGCTCACTTTCATAGTTAATTATCCAGGAAAAGGGAGAGAAGAAATCAAGAAAGAGGAAAATAGACCATTCATACATGTGTGTTGACAATTAATAAAGTTTTATGATGGTGTTTGTTGTTTTCTTTACAGAGATGCAATATCATGAAATTTTTATACCATCTTTAGGCAGAATTAAGACCTGTAGAAGAAAAATGAACCATAGTCTTAAAGTTTTGTCAAGGCAAGAATTTTTGAACATATTTACTTTTTAAAACTAAGCCATATCATAGCCATAAATATGGCTATTTATAGCCATATCATTTTCATTCAAAAATTGAACAAATCTTAATTGTTCATTTTGATGAGTTTTAAAAAATTCCGTGTCCGTGTAACCAAGAACCTAAGCGAGACAAAACATTTTCATCACCCTAAAGAGTTCCTTCCTATGTATTTGTATTCAATTTCTACTTGAAAACAGCAGCTACTTTTGGATTTCCACTAAAACCAGTTTGTTTTGCCTGTTTTGGGTTCTTACCGATGGAATCACGCAATGTGTAGTCTCTTGTCCAGCTTCTTTCACTCAATGTAATGTTTTTAAGATCCATGCATATTGTTTCATGTATCATTAGTTTGTTCATTTTTATTACTTAACAACATCCCATTGTAGGAATATACCAAAATGTATTTATCTATTCACTGCAATTAATAGAGATTTTGAATTGTTTCTAATTTTTGCCTGCTGTAATTAAGACTACCATGAGCATTAAAAATTTTTTTTTATGTCTTATTGATTTTTGAGACAGAGAAAGAGCATGAGTGGGGGGAGGGGCAGAGAGAGAGAGAGGGAGACACAGAATCCGAAGCAGGCTCCAGGCTCTGAGCTGTCAGCACAGAGCCCCATGCGGGGCTTGAAATCATGAACTGTGAGATCATGACCTGAGCCAAAGTCAGATGCTTAACTGACTGACTGAGCCACCCAGGTGCCCCAAGACTGGCATGAGCATTCTTACGTAAGTCTACTTGTAGACATATGTTTTATTTTTATTGGAGTAAATAACCTTGACTGGAATTCCTGGTCATAAAGGTTAACTTTGTATGTTTAACTGTATAAGAATTTGCCATCCTGCTCCTCCATGAGGTTGTACCATTTTATGTTACTACCATCAGTTTTTGAGACCTCAAGTTGCTCTTTGGGGAAGGCAAGACAATGACCCCCCAAAGATGTCCTAATCCCCAAAACCTATAAATATGTTAGGTGATATAATAAAAGGACTTTGATGTCTTAATTTAAGGATCTTGAGATAGGAAACTTATCGTGGTTTGTCCAGTAAATGAAACGTAATCACAGAGTTCTTGTAAAAGGGATGCAGGAGGGGAGTCAGAGAAGGTGATATGATGGTGGATTCAGAGATGGTGAGGATGGGAAAACAGGGAGAGAAAGTAGGGGTGCTGTACTACTGGTTTGTAGATGGAGGCAGAGGCCATGAACCAAGGAAGGCAGGTAGCCGCTAGAATATGGAAAAAGGCACAGAAATACATTTGTCTCAGGTTTCAAAATAAACACCATTCTTCTGATACCCTGAATTTAGGACTTTGAACCTCTAGAACTACAGGATAAAAAGCTTATATTGTTTTAGGTCACTAAGTATGTGGTAGTTTGTTATAGGAGCAATAGAAACTAATAACAATCTGCATCCTTACCAACTTTTAATGTTGTCAGTGCTTTGAATTTTTGCCATTCTAGTGAGTGTGAAATGATTTGGCGTTGTCACTTTAACTTGATTTTCTCCAGTGACTCATAACATCGAACATGTTTTCATTTACTTTTTGACTATTTGTCTGTCTTATTCAGTGAAGTATTTTTCGAAGTCTCTTCAGTAGCCTTTCATCTTGCTTTCCTTTTGTTGTTGATTAACAGGAGTTTTTATATATTTCTGATGCTGTTTCTCTGTGAGGTATATGTGTTATAGATATTTTTCCAACTTATGGCTTACTTATTCATTTACTTGTCTTTTGTTTAGCTGTAATTTTTAGTTTGGTTAAATTCTGAATACATATTAATTTCTTTTGTGAATAGTATTTTATGTCATATGAAATTGTGTCCACCTCAGTGTCACTAATAATATAATGTCAAATTTCACTCTGACAGTTCAATGTCACTAAGCTATTCTTTTGTAGTTTCTTCTAGAAGGTTTATCGTTAAACTTTTACATGTAGACTTGTGATTTGACCCAAATTTATTTTTGTCTATAGAGGGAGATAAGAATAAAGATTCATTATTTTCTATGGGCAACTGGGTGGCTCAGTTAGTTAAGCGTCCAATTCTTGGTTTTGGCTCAGGCCATGATCTCACAGTTCTTGAGTTCTAGCCCAGCAGTGCTGCTGCCACTGGCCTTTAAAAGCATATTGTTTAAAGCAACACTTTTGGCTAGCAAAAAGATTTTTTTTTCATCTCTATGTATACTATGACTTTATCTACAGAAGGCAGGCTAATGTTACATGAAAGTACTTAAATTTTTCACTCAAAACAATCATGTTGAGATGAAAATAATAAGGAAGGGAGGAAAAGAGGAAGGAAGGGATAAATAAATAAGTTCCTCTTGGAAACCTGTTGTGTATATCATAGGTCTCAGACGAACATTGCTTTAACTTCTTCATTCTGAATAGGATGAGTTTTCCTGGCCTTGGCATTTGTCATGCATGTCGGTGAGAAAAGTAGAGAATCACACTTAGGAAGGGAAATATTTCTAAATTCTGAAAACTAAAGAGAAAGGGAGAGCTTAAGGCACATTAAATTAAATCGCAGTAAATTGGGGTTGGTTTAGCTGGTGGATTCCAAATAAGCTCTAGAACCGTTTCACTCTTTGGAACATGGGAGTGTTGATTCAGCCATCTCTCCTGCAATTCATGCTGATTCTCTCATTAGAAAAGCTAATATAGGGGTGCCTGGGTGGCTCAGTCGGTTAAGCGTCCAACTTCAGCTCAGGTCACGATCTCACGGTCTGTGAGTTCGAGCCCCGCGTCGGGCTCTGGGCTGATGGCTCAGAACCTGAAGCCTGCTTCCGATTCTGTGTCTCTCTCTCTCTCTGCCCCTCCCCCGTTCATGTTCTGTCTCTCTCTGTCTCAAAAATAAATAAAAACGTTAAAACAAAAATTTAAAAAAAAAGAAAAGCTAATATATTCATTATCCTAAAAATCCTATCATTATCCTAGTAATATCAGATTTGCAAAGGTGGACCTAACTGAAGACTTGTCCAGCTGCATTTAGATTTCTTAAATACCAAGATTTAGCTTTTTAGTTGACTTCAAATTCAGTGGTTAATAATAATGTCTAGAAAAATCAGAGAAGAGGAATATGGTGGCAGAATAGGAGGACCCTAGGCTTTTCTGGTCCCAGGAACACAACTAGATAACCATCACATCAACCTACATATCCCAGAAATCAACCTGAAGACTGACAGCAGAAACTCCACAACTGAAGGGAGGGAAGAGGCAACGTTGAAGAAGGGCGAAATTCAGGCATGTGGTGTAGGGAAGAGAATGAAAGAGGCTGGAGAGGGTGGGGAGCCATGGTTGCAGAGAAGGACAAGACAGAGAGAAAGAGGAGCACACAGGGCAACACACAAGGATAGCGTTTCCCCAAAACAGTTGGTTTGAAAAATGAGAGGGGTTGAATTTTGTGAGTTCTTGCAACCAGCAGAGCTTAAAGCATGGAGTTTTAAAGTTCAGTGGACTTGGCTGGCATAGAGCCTAGAGGACACTGTGCTTCCCTTCATAGAAGGTAGGCAAACATCCCAGGACCAGACAGCATGAAAACCACTAACTGAAGAATGCCTGGGGCACACAGTGAGATTATTCATTCTTCTCAGAGTATGTCTCTGAGATGCAGCTTTTACAGAGACACTTCTCTGGGAACAAAGGAGCTGGCCTGTACCATTTCCCTTCCACACCTCCCCACTCCCTGGCCCTTAGCCTAAACACACAGCCACCTGAAGGAAGCAGCTTAGCATGGTTACTGGCTGACTAACTTGCTTACATTAAGCCATACCTCCCTGTGCTCTGGTGGGACTGCCCCTCTCAGTCAAGCTTGCCTCAGTTCCAGCATGGCAGGCCCCTCCCCTGGAAGACCAGCACAAACCCCTGTCCACACCATGTCTCCCGACCAGAGAGTTCTACAGAATTGGTGTGAGACCTCATTTCATAAGCAGACCAGAGCAAACCTAGTTAAAACTCCCCACATTCAGGCCAGGGACCAAACACTGCTCACAGCAGGTAAGGAGGGCCTCTGCAGATGACTGTCCTGAAGGATAGAGCAGCCAGAACAAAATAGCAGAGGACATGCAGTACACACTCGAGATACTCCTTGAAGTGCCAGGCCTTAGGTACTACATAACTGCTTCTTTATAAGGCCATTGCTTTCCGGAGCAGGAGATATAACTGGCTTTTCTAAAACAGAGAAGAAGGCAGAGATAAGACACAATGCCCAAACAAAGGAATTTATCCCAGATGAAAGAACAAGATAAGGTCAAGGACAGAAATCTAAGTGAAACAGATATAAGTAACATGCCTGATGGAGGCTTTAAAGCAGCAATCATAAAGATACTGGGGTGGGGAGGGGAGGGGGGTTGAGAAAAGAATGGAAGATATCAATGAGAACCTTACCACAGAGATAAAAGAGTTAAAAAAGAATCAGGTGAAGAGGTCAATAAAGGAGATTGGAAATAGGCATGATGCAATAAACAGCAGAGTGTAAAAAGCAAAGGAATGAATTAATGACCTAGAAAACAAAATAATGGAAAATAATGAAGCTGAACAAAAGAGAGAAAGAAAAAATTATATAATGTGAGAATAGACTTCGGGAACTCAGTGACTCTATCAAATGTAGTAACATTCATATTATAGGAGTCTCAGAAGAAGAGAGAGAGAAAAGGGGGCCGAAAATTTATTTCAAGAAATAATAGAAGAAAGCTTTCCTAATCTGGGGCAGGAAACAGACATGCAAATCCAGGAGGCACAGAGAACTCCCATCAAAATCAACATAAGGCATGCCCACCGCAAGACCTATTGTAATTAAAATTTCAAAATATAGTGATAAAAAAATCTTAAAAGGAACATACAAATGAAGTCTTTAACTTACCAGGGAAAACCCATAAGGCTAAATGGCTATTTCTCAACAGAGACTCGGCAAGCCAGACCAGAGCAGCATGATATATTTAAAATACTAAATGGGAACAATCTGGAGCCAAGAATACTCTATCCAGCAAGGCTACTGTTCAGAATAGAAGGAAAGATAAAGAGGTTTCCAGACAAACAAAAAGTGAAAGAGTTCATGACCGCTACTCTAGCCTTGCAAGAAATATTAAAGGGGGCTCTTTGAGTACAAAGGATAGACCAAAAGTAACAAAAGACAAGAGAGCAACAGAGAAAATCTCCAGAAACAATGTCAAAACAAGTGATAAGATGGCAATAAACACATCTCTCTCAATAATTACTTTGAAGGTAAATGGACTAAATGTTCCAATCAAAAGATACAGCATGATGGAATGGATAAAAAAAAAACAAGACTCATCTATATGCTGCCTACAAGCGACTCATTTTAGACCTAAACACCCTGCATATTGAAATTGAGGGGTGTGAAGGATTATCATGCAAATAGATGTCAAAAGAAATCCAAAGCTAATTTTAAAACAAAGACTATAAAAAGAGAAAAGAAGATCATTATATAATCATAAAGAGGACAGTCCAACAAGAAGATTTAACCTTTGTAAATATTTATGCACTCCTCATGAAAGCACCCAAATATATAAAATAATAACAAACATAAAGGCACTAGTAGATAATAACACAATAATTGTAGGGGAGTTAATACCCCACTTACATCAATGGACAGATCATCTAAACAGAAAATAAACAAGGAAACACTGGTTTTGAATGACCTACTGAACCAGATGGACTTAACAGATATATTGAGAACATTCCATCCTAAAACAGCAGAATACACATTCTTTTAAAGTGTACATGGAACATTTTCCAGAATAGATCACATATGATATCCCAAAAGAGTCCCCCCCCAAAAAAAGTTTCAAATCATACTATGCATCTTTTCTGACCACAATGCTATGAAAGTAGAAGTGAACCACAAAAAAAATTGGAGGTTAAATAAATGGAGGTTAAATACTATGCTACGAAACAATGAATGGGGGTCAACCAGGAAATAAAGGAAGAAATAAAAAAATAAAAAAAAAAAAAAACATGGAAACAAATGAAAATGAAGACACACTGACCCAAAACCTTTGGGATACTGCAAAAGCAGTCCTAACAGGAAAGTATATAGCAGTACAGGTCTACCTCAAGAAGCAAAAAAAAAAAAAAAAAAAAAAAAAAAATCTCAAATAAACAATCTAACCCAACACCTAAAAGAGCTAGAAAAAGAACAACAAATGAAGTTTAAAGCCAGCAGAAGAGAGGAAATAATAAAGATTAGAGCAGAAATAAATGATACAGAAACTAAAAACAAAACAGAAGAGATCAATGAAGCCAGGAGCCAGTTATTTGAAAAATTAATAAAATTGATAAACCTCTAGCCAGAGTTATCAAAAATAAAAGAGAAAGGGCCCAAATAAATGAAATCACAAACAAGAGAGGAAATAACAACCAACACCACAAAAATACAAACAATTATAAGAGAATAATATAAAAACTTCTATGCCAACAAATTGGGCACTCTGGGAAAAAAATGGATTAGTTCCTAGAGGCATATAAGCTACCAAAAGTGAAACAGGAAGAAAGAGAAAATTTGAACAGACTGATAGCCAACAACGAAATTGAATCAGCAATCACAAAATTCCTTATAAACAAAAGTCCAGCACCAGATGGCTTCGGAGGCAAATTCTACCAAACATTTAAAAAAGAGTTAAAACATATTCTTCTCAAACTATTCCAAAAATTAGAAAAGGTAGGAAAACTTCCAAATTCATTCTATGAGGCCAGCATTACCCTGATACCAAAACCCAATAAAGATTCCAATAAAATGGAGAACTGCAGGCAAATATCTCTTATGAATATAGATGCAAAAATTCTCAATAAAATAGTAGCAACGTGAATCCAACATTTAAAAAATCATTCACGACGATCAACTTCCTTCCTTCCTTCCTTCCATCATTCATTCATTCATTCATTCATTCATTCATTCATTTCTGGGTTGCATCAGTGGTTCAGTACTCATAAATCAATCATTGTGATACACCACATTGAAAGGAGGGATAAAAACCATATGATCATTCTAATAGATGGCAGGAAAAGTATTTGACAAATTTGACACCCGTTCATGATAAAAACCCTTAACAAAGTAGGTTTAGTGTGAATATAACTTAACCTAAAAAAAGGCCATATGTGAAAAACCTACAGCTATTATCCTCAAAGGGCAAAACTGAAAGCTTTTCCTCTGCATTCAGGAACAAGACAGGGATGTCCACTCTCAGCACTGTTATTTAATCTAGAACCGGAAGGCCTAGCCACAACAATCAGATAACAAAAAGAAATAAAGAGATTCTAAATCAATAAGGAAGAAGTAAAACTTACACTGTTTGCAGATAACATGATACACTATGTAGGAAACTGAAAAAACCACCAAAAAATGACTAGAACTGATAAATGAATACAGTGAAGTTACAGGATAAAAACAATCAATATACAGAAATGTGTTGCATTTCTATACACCAATAATGAAGAAGCAGAAGGAGAAAATAAGAAATCAATCCCATTGACAATTGCAACAAAAACAGTAAGATACCTAGAAATAAACCTAACCCATGACATGGAAGAACTGTACTCCGAAAACTATGTAACACTGAAGGAAGAAACTGAAGATGACTTAAAGAAATGGAAAGACTTTCCATATTGTTAAAATGTCTATACTACTACCCAAAACAGTCTACTCATTTAATGCAATCCCTAACAAAATACCAACAGCATTTTTCACAGAACTAGAACAATCCTCAAGTTTGTATGGAACCACAAAAGACCCCAAATAGCCAAAGCAACCTTGAAAAAGAAAAACAAAGCTAGAGGTATCATAATTCTGGACTTCAGGTGATATTGCACAGCTGTAGTAATCATACTCTATGGTACTGGCACAAAAATAGACACATAGTAGAATAGAAAATCTAGAAATGAACCCACAACTGTATGTCCAATTAATGTTTGACAAAGTGGGAAAAATATCCAGTGGGGGAGAAAACATCTCTAAAGCAAATGGTGTTGGGAAAACTGGACAGCAACATGCAAAAGAATCTGGACCACTTTCTTACACAAAACACAAAAATAAATTCAAAGTGGATTAAATACCTAAATGTGAGACCTGAAACCATAAAAATCCTAGAGGACAACATAGGCATCAACCTGTTTGATATTGGCCATAGCAGCTTCTTTCTAGATATGTTTCCTGAGGCACAGAAAACAAAAGTAAAAATAAACTATTGGTACTTCATAAACACCAAAAGCTTCTTCACAGTGAAGGAAACAATCAACAAAACTGAATAGCATCCTACAGAATGAGAGAAGATATTTGCAAATGACATATCAGATAAAGGGTTAGTATCCAAAATCTATAAAGACCTTATCAAACTCAACCCTAGAAAACAAATAATCCAGTGAAGAAATGGGCAAAAGACGTGAATAGACACTTCTCCAAAGAAGACATCCAGATGGCCAAATGACACATGAAAAAATGCTCAGTATCACTCACTTATCATCAGGGAAATACAAACCAAAACTATAATGAGGTATCACCTCACGCCTCTCAGAATCACTAAATTCAACAACCCACGAAACCACAGATGTTGGTGAGGATGTGGAGATAGGGGAACTTTCTTGCACTGTTGATGGGAATGCAAGCTGGTGCAGCCAGTCTGGAAAACATTATGGTGGTTCCTCAAAAAGTTAAAAATAAAATGATCGTGCAATTGCACTACTAGGTATTTACCCAAATAATACAAAAATAGTTACTCAAAGGAATACATGCACCCTGGTGTTTATAGCTGCATTATCTACAATACCCAAATTATGGAAACAGAGCAAATATCCATTGACTGATGAATGGATTGAATGGATAAAGAAAAGGTGGTGTGCATGTGTGTGTATGTGTGTGTGTGTATACAAGTATATACAAGTGTATACAAGTATACACACACACACACACACACACACACACACACACACAGGGATATCACTCAGCCATAAAATCTTGGTATTTGCAAAGACATGGATGGAGCTTGTGAGTATTATGCAAAGTGAAATAAGTTAGAGAAAGACCAGTACCCTCTGATTTCTTTCATATGTGGAATTTAAGAAACAAATAAAGAAGCAAAGGGGAAAAAAAGAGAGGCAAACCAAAAAACAGACTCTTAACTATAGAAAGCCAACTGATGGTTACTAGAGTTAGGTAGGTGGGGGGATGGGTGAAATAGGTGATGAGGATTAAGGAGTGCACTTGTGATGAGCACCAGGTGTTGGATGGAAGTGTTGAAATACTAAATTGTACACCTAAAACTAATATTATCCTGTATGTTAACTAACTGGAATTTGAATGCTTAAAAAAAAGTACAATATTTTTGAAAGAATTATCTCCAGCTATTCTGGAACCTTATATTAATCTTCAATTTTTTAAAATTGTGTCATCTACATTTTTGTAAAATATGTGCTTCTTCAATGATTCTCAGGGCCTCCTTGGTGGCTCAGTCAGTTAAGGGTCTGACTTCAGCTCAGGTCATAATCTCACCCTTCATGAGTTTGAGCCCAGCATTGGGCTCTGTGCTGACAGTTCAGAGACTGGAGCCTGCTTTGGATTCTTTGTCTCCCTCTCTGTTCCTCCTGCACTCATGCTGTCTCTCTCTCTCTGTCTCAAAAATAAATGAACATTAAAAAAATAAACAATATAACATTGCTTATCATATTATAAGGTCTCAGATTTATAAGGAAGTGTATGACCTACAAAATGATTGAAGCACCTTTAGAAAGTTCCCTTCAGATCTTCCATGGCCAGAAACTAAACAAAATCTGAGAAAATCTTTTCCATTTAAAAAAAAAAAAAGATCTTCAGGAACTACCTCCCTGCATTTCTATCCTTAGGTCTAATTCTTGTGTCTGAGATTATACTAGAGTTCTCTGTCTTCTATGTAATAAGCTTTTAATATTTGACAACAGATTCCTCTTTCCTCTACTTCTCTTGCCAGTTATCTTTTTTCCGTTTTAAAGAACCTGTGTCTTTAGCATTATCTGTTGCTATAATTTTATTTATTTGTTTGTTTATTCATTCATTCATTCATTCATTCATTCAAAAGTGATTGAGAATCACTGACACTTAGCCTAAACTTGACTACTCCAGTTTTTGTAACTTTTTCCCAAATTATGCAATCTTAAAATGTCATAAATTCTAGGAGCATCTGGGCGGCTCAGTTGGCTAAGCATTTGACTTCGGCTCTGGTCATGATTTTATGGTTTGTGAATTTGAGCCTTGCACCAGACTCTGTGCTTACACTGTGGAGCCTGCTTAGAATTCTCTCTCCCTCTCTCTCTGCCTCTCCCTCCACCTTGTGCTCTTTCTTTCTCAGAATAAATAAACTTTTAAAAATGTCATGGGGCATGTGGGTGGCTAATTTGGTTAAGCATGTGACTTTGGCTCTGGTCATGATCTCATAGCTCATGAGTTTGAGCCCTACTTGAGGTTCCGTGCTGACAGCTCAGAGCCTGGAACCTGCTTTGGATTCTGTGTCTCCCTGTCTTTCTGCCCCTCCCCCACTCGTGCTTGCTCGCTCACTCTCAAAAACAAAAATTAAAAAAAAATCATGAATTCTAAAAATGAGTATTATTTTGTAAGATTAAGATCCTTTTTTTTTTTGAATTTTTTTAACGTTTATTTATTATTGAGAGACAGACAAAGCATGAGGATAGGAGGGGCAGAGACAGGAGGAGACAATCCAAAGCAGGCTCCAGGCTCTGAGCTGTTAGCACAGAGCCCAATAAGGGGCTTGAACTTACACACTGTGAGATTGTGACCTGAGCCAAAGTCAGAAGCTTAACTGACTGAGCCACCCAGGTGCCCTAAGATTGAGGTTCTTAATGTAGAACCAGATAGTAATAATTTACCATGTCTTTAATTTTTATTCGGAAAAATCTTAACCAGAATTTGCATTTTATGTCACATCCTCTGTGACTCTAATAATTCTCTTTGTTTTTTTTTTCCATTTTATGTTGTTTAACAATTAATCCAATGCTAACAATGTCTTTATTAGACATTGAGGGGAAGGAATTGAGAGGAAAGAATCCCTAATTATATTATGAAGATTGAACAGTAAACATAAATTTATAACTTACCTAGAACATATGTTCTTTTGGGCAATTTTGTGGTTGATTTCCAATTTCAAGTAATGTTGGTTATAGTGAGAAAATGTCTTCCTAAAATTATACTTCTATTAATATATCTCAGAATTCAGTGGTCTTCATGGATTAATGCCACCATACTTTTTTTTTTTTTTTTACATGTTTCTTTATTTCTGAGAGAGAGCATGAGCCGGGGAGGGGCAGAGAGAGACACACACGCAGAATCTGAAGCAGGCTCTAGGCTCTCAGCTGTCAGCACAGGAGCCTGACACCAGACTCAAACTTAGGAACCACTAGATCATGACCTGATGCGAAGTCAGACCCTTAACCGACTAAGCTACCCAGGCGCCTGCCACCATATTTCTTTATTTAACCTGCAAATTAAACTCAGTGAGCAAAAGAGTGAGAAATAACAACAACAACAAAGAGAAAGAAACAAATATGTAAAGTCCAAGTAAAGTAAAGCACAAAACCCAGATGAGTTTTTCCATTGGGGAATCGATGAAAGAATTGATTAATTTGTCTCTAGATTTAGACCTTTCCAGGGTTCTTCATAAATCATTCATATCCTGACACAGTCTGTCGGCTCTGTTCACTTTGGTTGCCATTTCAGATGCATATTTCTCTCTTTTGTGTGTTATTTTTATTCTTATTTTTTTTGAAAGTGTACCTCTTGAAGTTGTAAGGAAACCTTGAATTGTATCAGCCTCTAGTAGAAATGGCCTCTCCTTTCTTTTCCTTGACTCTTCTTTCTGTTTTGCCTTTAATCTATCTCCCTGGTTAATTGATTATGACTTCTAAAATCAAGAAATATGATCTCCGGGCTATTACTAAGCTGTAAAAAAATACTCTCTATTGTTGTATCATCCTATTACCTCTGATAGTCCCTGGCAAAATTACTTCACTCCAGTCAATTCCAATAGCATTTGGATTTAGAAATGAAATACTTTGCATCATTCATTAATAATTTTCTCCACAGCAGCATAAACTAAAGTTTGGTATACGTGCAGAATCACTGTTTCTTACACACATTCATATACACATATATTATGTACACACATCTTTACATTTGTACAAAACCTTTTTAATGAACCTTCTCTTTAGTTACACTTCGTTCCACTTGAATATTCTTATTTATTAGTGTAATAATCTTTATTCAAGTAAAGTAAAGCACTAGTCAAAATTTAGACCAACTAGTCTCTATAACATTTTTGAAAATATTTAATGTTATAAATGATTTTGCTTTTAATATTCTTGTGTTTTATACTTTTCAATTCCATTTATTTTATTGTGTCAAGCAAAGGATGTATTTATGTTATCCTTTCAAATACTAAAGCAAATATTAAAGATCTTCAGTAAAGCCCTATTGTGAATGCTGATTGAGTTAACCACAGTCTATCTTTCCTTTATAGGCCATATTGCCTCTCAGAATCTTGGGAGATGTTATTAATGTATCTCATTTTTATGCTCATTAATGGTAACAGCATGTAGTATATTTTTTAAACCTCCAGTTGCTGGAACTAAAATGAAAAACACCATATCAATTTTAGATGTATGGATGGATGAACGATTTTAAATCTAACAACCCAGTTTAAGTTTATTTGTGTAACTCTTCTCTGCCTTTTTTCAAATTTACTGTTAGTTCTCTATTTATATTTAGGAATGAGTAGCTGAACAAATTTAGGAAGGTATTGTGTGTTTTCTCTTTACATAGTGGCCTCTACCTCTAAACAAGAAGAGACATTGTCAGGGCGCCTGAGTGGCTCAGTTGGTTTAGCATCTGACTCTTGATTTCGGGTCACGTACATGATCCCATGGTTTGTGGGATTGAGTCCTGTGTCAGCCTCTGCACTGAGAGTGCAGAGCCTGCTTGAGATTCTCTCTCCTTCTCTCTCTGCCTCTATCTTCCTCTCTGTGTCTCTGAAAATAAATAAACATTAAAAAAAAGAAGAGACATTGTCACCAATGACTGGCAGTTGCTATTTTTAGGGATATGAGCAGGGAATAAGTAGTCACATGCCTTCTCTCCTTCAAGTAAAAATGATGTTGATTCTTTTCCGTGATATAACACCCACTCTGGGAGTCCCTACCTCAAGTTTATAGATCACTTTCTTTGGAATATGCTATTACTCTGGCCTCAGTGAATGAGAGAACACCTTTACTACAGAGTACAGCTGGGGAAGCAGCCTAACTAACTTACATACTTATCTCTGATCTTCATAACTACCACCAACTAACTCCCAAGGGCTCTTTTGTGAGCAACTTTTATCTGTACTGTTATTTTCTGAATGGTTTTCTGAGCATTGTGGATAATTCATAACTGTGATGTCATTTGTGTTCCTACTAATGAGAATGTGTCTGTCTTTGTCTCCTGGTATCTTCCTTTCCTCACAGGCTTAGCATCTCCATTTGCCTATAGTAAGTTCTGTTTACATTTGGGTCCCATGACAGTCCTCACTTTGCCTTTTATATTCCTTTCTCTTGTATTTGTGCATCTGTGTTCTATTCCTAGTAGGCAAACCCTTCCCTTAGGTTAACAGCTATGCATAACCATGTCTTCAATTTCAGTCAAAAATAAATTTCATTGCAGCTAAATGTGACTAACAATGGAAACATCTCCTTACCAAAGGGCATTTCTGATGTCAAGTAGATACATGCTCTATCTAAAGATCCCTACTTCTAGAAGAGCTTATACATGGATCTCACCTTCATCCCTTTATATAAACTTATTAATTAAATGTGCCTTCATAGGCCTGATTCACATAAGTTGATTATTTTATAATAAAAGATGTCACTAAAATTTCCTGCGTTTATACGTGTACCTTTCTGAAATCATTTAAACACTATTAGTTTCTTTCATTAATAAAACGTTTTCCATAAATTGAACATTAGTTTTTAATGTGAATAGAAGAGTCACAGTTAAATATTAAATATTTGTAACTCCCTTTAAAATGTATTTTTTTAACAAAAAGGTAAGTGAGCTTTTTAAATCAATTCTGTAAACATATGTAATGTTGTTCTTGTCTTGGAGAAAACATTTTAAGACATTTCACCAAAATTCTTGAGAAAATTATAGAATAATTTGTAAGAAATAATATAAATCATGTAAATATTTTACCCAGTTCTCCTCAATGGTAGTATTTTGTAAAACTATGGTATAATATTACAATCAGGACATTGACTTTGACAATCCACTGACATTCCTTCATCTTACTCACATTACTTCAGTTTGATTTGTACTCTACGTGTGTGTTAAATTTTATGCATTTTTGTCACCTGTATAGGTTTGTGTACCAACCATCATAGTTAATACATTGAAAAATTCCATAAACACAAGATGTCTGATCTTGTTATTTTATAACCATGTGATAGCATTTTTAGTGTAACTATTTTTACATTTTACATTTAGGGAAGGGTCAAAAGTCTTTTTGTCAGCCCAGTTCCTGTCCAGATAATTTAAATTAATCGTCTCCCTGTTCTTCCACGGAGGGCATCACTACTTGAGTTATAGACTCCAGGGTGCTCTCCTCTTGCTTTTTCAGCATTGTGATATATTGCATGTCCGTACATCATCAAAGCAAATTGCCTCTTCAATGATGTGTAAGTATAATACATCATCAAAATGGGATGCAGTGATAATGCATTACCCAGAAAAAAAATGGCTAGCATACTTGACAGACAAGGTCAAGGAGCAAATTCAGGCAGCTCCAACACAGCTCATGAGGAACATTCTGGGCCTGGAAGTGAGTTTGTTTGTCTGGAATAATCCACTTGAAATGCGGACAAGGCTAAAGATGTACGTGTGCTCTGGGTTGATTTCTTTGGTAAACTGAAAATGAGGTGGTTGAACTTCCACTAAAATGATATCTGTATGACATGTGAATGGGTTTTCTGTCCACAGGGTGTTTTGAATCGTGTATTTCTTACTCATTAGCAGCAATTTTTTTTTTTTTTTTTTTTTAGAGGCAGCTCTTCAACAAGTTTGCAAACACCTTCAGGGTAGTAACTGTCTTATATTTCCTTTGTTTCTTCCATGGGGTCTAAAACATTACGGAGCACATGGAAGACACTCAATAAATATTTGTTTAATGAAGTTGAGTTTGTAAGAGCCAGAAACTCATGCTTCTTCTCAACATAGCTTGACACTTGGCTGCCCAGAGTCTTTGAATGCTAGGTGGTAAGGTTACCGTGCTAGAATTATGTTGGCTTATTATCCCATTTGCTGCCTGCTTTTCTTTCTTTTTCTTTTCTTTCTTTCTTTCTTCCTTTAAGTAGAGCTTTTTGGCCAGGAGCTATTTTTATAAAGGATTTCATTCTAGCTCATGTGGGATTAAACTTTTAAGTTTGGCTTGGGACTTGAGAAAAGTATAACTCATGAAGGTTGTTCTGCACTGCAAAAAGGATGGGATTTGAGGAAGGACTGCTTTTGACATTGGCATAGCAGTGTTTCCTCCCAGTTGCTGTCAAAGTAGCTTCTTTAAAATATACTGCATTTATTTCTCTACCCCTTGATTCATATCAGTTTTATTTCAATGTCATCAGTGAAGAAGAGCACCACAATCACAATATTTTATCTATGAGTGGAGTCTAAATATGAATACTCTGAGGATACATTAGGATCAATATAAGTATTATATGTTGGAAAAAAGACATCATTTCCTGATGTTTCTGTAGGACACATTTGTTTCAAAAATATACATATTACAGTGCAGTGTATATATAGTGCATTTTAGCCATCTCTAAAAATAACCAAACCAAATTTCTTACAACTGACCCTGATGATGGGTGTTCCAGTGGGAATATATAATACTTGTGCTCTTGACCAGTGTGGGGAAATAAAGAGGAAGCCAATAGATTTCATTTTATGTCCCAGTTCTGATTGCTCAGGGACAGTCATATCAATATTTTGTTGATAAAAGTTATGAGTCAAAGATCATTTAGCAATGTCTGCCAGGGACTCAAGTAGAGACATGTGATATGCTGTCTGGTGGAGGGGAATGAGGTAGAGTCACAGGGCCTGACTCTAATACAGGGATCGTACATGGCAAAATGTTGGGCCATGGGCAAATCACTTAATAAAAATGAATCATTGAATATTTTGAAATCACACTGTAAGTTACATATGATATAATATGTTTTTATTATACTGCTAATTGTATATGGATTACAGAATGAAATCACTATACATTTAGAAACAAAAGGAACAACAACAAAAAACTTAGGTAAAATCTATAATCCCACCAAGGCAGCAATTTATTGATATTCTTTTACATACCTTTGTGTATATTATCAACTTATATGTCACCATATGTATTATTTTAATATTTTTCCTTTCTACTTGTGTGCCATGGATATTTAAAAATCAGAAGATAATTTTTACAAAGGTATTTTAATATTTGCATGGCAGTTATATGAGTTTACCATAATTTACTAAACCAAATACTTATTTAGACATTAAAGGAGGGTCTAACTCTTGTGTATTTAAATTATACTAACACTAAAGACAGATAGATAATAGATAGGAAGGAAGGAAGGAAGGAAGGAAAGATGGAAGAAAGAAAGAAAAAAGAAAGAAAGAAAGAAAGAAAGAAAGAAAGAGAAAAAGGAAAAAAGAAAGAACTGTCAACACACAGTGTTGCATTTGGTTCAGGTATACAGTGTAGTGATTGGACAACTCTACACCTTATGCTGTGCTCGCTACAAGTGTAGCTATCATCTGTCACCATACAACAGTACATAATACCATTGACCATATTCCCTATATTGTACCTTTCTCCACCATGACTTACTTGTTTGATCACTGGAAGCCTGTATCTTCCACTACCCTTCACCCATTTTGCCTGTTTTCCCCTGCCTTTGAACCATCAATTTGTTCTCTGTATTTATGGGTCTGTTTCTGTTTTTTGTTTATTCATTTTTTTTTATTTCACATATAACTTAAACCATATGGAATTCTTTTTTTGTCTGACTGAAGTGAAGTAAGTCAGAAATAAGCATAATACCCTCTCCGTGCATCCATACTGTTGCAAATGGCAAAATATCATTCTTTTTTATGGCTGAGAAGTATCTCATTGTATGTACATATATATACCAAACCTTCTTTATCCATTCTTCTGTTGACGGATACTTACATTCCTTCTCTATCTTGGCTTTTGTAAATAATGCTGCAATAAACATAGGGATGCATATGACTTTTATTTTTAATGTTTATTTATTTTTGAGAGAGAGAGAGAGACAGAGTGTGAGCAGGAGAGGGGCAGAGAGAGAGAGGAGGAGACACAGAATCCAAAGCAGGATCCAGGCTCTGAGCTGTCAGCCCAGAACTCGATGCAGGGCTCAAACTCATGGACCGGATTGAAAGATCATGACCTGAGCTGAATTTGGACTCTTAACCGACTGAGCCACCCAGGCACCCCACATATATCTTTTTAACTTAGTGTTTTTGTTTCCTTTGGGTAAATACCCAGCAGTAAGACTATTGGATTGTATGGTATTTCTATTTTTCATTACTTGAGGAACCTACATACTGTTTGCCACAATGGCAGCACCCGTTTACATTTTCATCAGCAGTGCAGAGGTTTCCTTTTTCTCCACATATTCACCAGCATTTATTATTTCTTGCCTTTTTGATACTGGCCATTCTGACACGTGTAAGGTGATATCTCATTGTGGTTTTGATTTGCCTTTCCCTAACGATTAGTCACATTGAACATCTTTTTATGTGTCTGTTGTTCATCTGTATGTCTTCTTTGGAAAAATGTCAGATCCTGTTCAGATCTTCTGCCCATTTTTAATCAGATCATTGGTTTTTGGGGGTTGAATTTTATAAGTTCTTCATATATTTTTTATACTAACCCCTTATCAGATATATCATATACAAATATCTTCTCTCATTTATTAAGTTTCCCTTTTGTTGTGTTGATTGTTTCCTTCACTGTGCAAAAGCTTTTCATTTTGCTGTAGTTTCAGTAGTTTATTTTTGCTTTTGTTTCCCTTGCCTGAGGAGACATATCAATAAATATGTTGCTAAGACTAATGTCGCAGAGATTCCTGCCTATGTTTTATTCTCGGATTTTTATGGTTTTAGGTCTCACATTTAGTACTTAATCCACTTTGAGTTTACTTTTGTATACGATGTAAGAAAGTGGTCTAGTTTCGTGTTTTGCATAGCTGTCCAGTTTTCCCAGCACCACTTATTGAAGAGATAGTCTTTTCCCCATTGGATATTCTTGTCTCCTTTGTCATAGATTAAATGATCATACAAGCCTGGTTTTATTTTGGGGCTCTCTCTTCTTTTGATCTATGTATCTATTTGTGTGCTAGTTCCATACCGATTTTATTATTAGAGATTTATAGTATATCTTGAAATGTGGGATTGTGATACCTCCCGCTTTGTTCTTCTTTCTCAAGGTAGCTTTGGCTATTGGGGTGTTTTGTGGTTCCATATAAATTTTAGGATTATTTGTTCTGGTTCTGTGAAAATTTGCTGTTGGTATTTTGATAGGTATTGCATTGAATCTGTAGATTATTTTGGATAGTATATACATTTTGATAATATTGATTCTCCCAATCCATAAACATATGTCTTTCCACTTATGCGTCATAGTAAATATATTTGAAATAAGTTGTTTCTAACTTCCTTTATCAAGTTTCACAAGTTACTATGTTGGATCAAATGAAATACAGATTTTTATGGGATTTACTTGATATTAAAGGGAATTGTTTTAAATTACACTACAGAATGTCTATGACGCTTGAGCCTTTGCAAACACATGTATCTGATTATGAACATAGGTCCAGTCAGTTCTCCTTAATCACTTATTTTGAAGAAGTGAATTTATTCCCTTTCTTTTGACCCATTAAGGGACAATTTGAACATAACATAAATTCCACATTTTTCTATGTGCTACTTTGTCATTGGAAAATACTATGTGGATGTACAAAACAGCATCTGGTTGAAGATCTGTGGGAATATACACAACATAAACCTTACATGGCTCAAACATCTACCAGCTACTTCAGTTCAGCACAAGTGGTATGTGCTTAAATATCTAGTGTTTCTATCTTTTTTTCAGATCATCCTTTTCCCACCATTTCGTAGTTCCTCATAAGCTGAAACCTGACACAAGAAAATTTCTGTGTTTTTTTTTAAGGTGAAGTACCTATTTATTTTTTTAATTATGTATTTCTTAGCCATTTAACATGCATACATATGCTAACACTTTTATTAGTTTCCTATCTCACAAAGTTCGTAAGTATTTTGTTGTTGAAACTCCATGTTTCCCATAAGCTCTGCAGTTTTTATTTCATGACTTTGTATACTTATGGCAGTTTTTATGAAGACCTATGTCATAGTATAACAGATACGATGTGTGTGTGTGTGTGTGTGTGTGTGTGTGTGTGTGAATGTTTAAGGGGACTTCCTTTCTTTTTTTAAAAAAAATTTATGTTTATTCATTTTTGAAAGACAGAGACAGAGCACATCAGGGTTAGGGCGGAGAGAGAGGGGGACACAGAATCTGAAGCAGGCTCCGGGCTCTGAGCTGTCAGCACAGAGCCTGACACAGGGCTCGAACTCACAAACCGTGAGATCATGACCTGAGCCGAAGCCGAACGCTCAACCGAATGAGCCACCCAGGCGGCCCAAGGGGACTTTCTGAAAGACTGCCGTAATTCAATCTTTGTGTTGTTCAAGGCTAACGCTGATAAAAATGGTAGCTATTAGTTTTCACTCATTAAGGAGCCAGAGCTATGTAGGAGTTATATTCAAACCATTTATAATTCACTCAGCCCAGGAACTTTGAAGTTCTGTGATCCTTAATGCACTTTTAATGGATGAGTTTTGCATTAACTTTCACTGTACATTTATAAAGTGTAATTTTATTTAAAATTATTTTCTTTTCCTTTTTAAATTTTTTTTTAAGATTTTGAGAGAGAGAGATAGAGAGAGAGAGTGAGCGTGCAGGGGAGGGACGGAGAGAGGGAGACACAGAATCTGAAGCAGGCTCTAGGCTCTGAACTGTCAGCACAGAGCCTGCTGTGGGGCTTGAGCTCACGAATGGTGAGATCATGACCCAAATTTATTTTACATTCACAATATTATCATAAAATGTATACCCTTCACTAAACTAGACAGTATCACTTTCTTTCCTATTTACTTTTAAATGTTCCCAATTTTTCCAATTTAATAGAAAAAAAACACCATAGTACTAACTAGGATTAATAATTTTATATACAGTTAATTTGCCACTTGTTCTTTTATTTTGAATAACATAGGCCATAAATAACCCCTTTTTTTTCTCATTGAATAGACATTTAAATTTTTTCTGTATTTGCATGGGCCCTTTATATACAATATTACAGAGCAATTCTCATTTGGTTAAATAATCAGTCCTTGGACAAATGAAGTAAATATTTCCCCAGCTACTCTAATAATACCATAATAATATTTTATAAACACACATATACACTGAGTGAAACTTGAGCAGGATAAAACCAAAAAATCTATGCCAAGAAACATCACACTTAGGACACTGATAACTAAAGATAAGGAAAAATAATTTTGGAAGCATCCATAAAAAACTAACACCTTACTTTTAGGAAGAACAGTGCAAATGACAACAGATATCTTATTAGAAATGATGAAAGCCAGAAAGAAGTGATGTAAAAATTTGAAGTACTGAAAGAAAAGGTGTTTTAACCAAGAATTTTATACCCTGTTGTACACAGAAAAAATAGACAACTAAAAATAAAATGGCAGACATAAGTCCTAACATACCAGTAATGGCATTAAATGCAGATGGTCTAATACCAATTAAAAGAATACCAAAGTCAATTTAAAAACATCACCTTCAATGGAGTACTACATGGCAATGAGAAAGAACGAAATATGGCCCTTTGTAGCAACGTGGATGGAACTGGAGAGTGTGATGCTAAGTGAAATAAGCCATACAGAGAAAGACAGATACCATATGTTTTCACTCTTATGTGGATCCTGAGAAACTTAACAGAAACCCATGAGGGAGGGGAAGGAAAAAAAAAAATAGGCTAGAGTGGGAGAGAGCCAAAGCATAAGAGACTCTTAAAAACTGAGAACAAACTGAGAGTTGATGGGGGGTGGGAGGGAGGGGAGGGTGGGTGATGGGTATTGAGGAGGGCACCTTTTGGGATGAGCACTGGGTGTTGTATGGAAACCAGTTCGACAATAAATTTCATATATTGAAAAAAAACATCACCTTGCTATATTCTGTCTACAAGAAAATAATTTAAAATATAGCAGAAGTAGGTTGAAAACATAAAGAAGGAGTATTTTACACTATACAAACATTAATCAAAGGAAGGTGTAAGTGGCTAAATCAATATCAGACAAAATAGATTACAGAGAAAAGAAAATTATTACACAGGGTGATATACGTGTCAACCTACAGAAAAGGCCTACCAATCCAAAACTGTGTATGCATGAAACAACAGGACTACAAAATATATGATTCAAAAACCAGTAGAGCTGAAAGGAAGATTAGGTAAATCCACAAAATAATCAGAGATTTTAATTTCCTTTTTTCATCAATTGAACAACTCCAGGTAAAATTAGCAAAGATATAGAAGAATTCAGCAAAAACATCAACCAACCGGATCTATACGAAAAACTCAACCCAACAATAGCATGTGAGGTAAAGTTTCTTTTCCATTGTCCATAAAATATACATGATAAATTATATGCTGGATCATGTAACAAACTTCCACAACATTAAAAGAATTGAAATCATAGGAAATGATCCCTGACAAAAAAATGAAATCGCAGTAGAAGTCCATAACAGAAATGTAAAAGAAAAATTTCTGAACACATGGAAACTAAATAGCACACTTCTTTTTTTTTTTTTTTAAGTTTATTTATTTTTGGGAGAGAGAGAGTGTGTGTGGGGAGGGGCAGAGAGAGAGTGGGAGGTACAGAATCTGAAGCAGGATCCAGGGTCTGAGCTGTCAGCACAAAGCCTGAAGCAGGACTCAAACTCAGGGATGGCAAGATCATGACCTGAGCCAAAGTCGGTCACTTAACTGACTGAGACCCCCAGGAGCCCTTAAACAGCACACTTCTAAATAATCCATAGGTTAAAGAGGAGGTTGTAAAGAATATTTAAACAAAACAAAACAATGAACTAAATAAATATCAAAATACAACATATCAAAATTTGTTGGAACAACACTAAATACATGTATTAGAGACAGAATAAAAGTCTCCTATCAATGATCTAAGATCACAAACTCAAGAACCTAGAAAAAGAAAAACAAAATTAACCCAAAGCAAGCAGAAGGAAGGGAATAATAAAATCAAGAAAATAACTATATGAAATTGAAAACAGAAAAAAGAGTAGAGGAAATCAATGAAATAACTGATTCTTTGAAAATAATAAAAAATTAACAAAGAACATATGCACACCAACATTAGAAGTTTAATATCACTTACATCTATTAAAAATTAAATATTAGGGGGGCGCCTGGGTGGCTCAGTCGGTTGAGCGTCCGACTTGAGCGTCCGACTTCAGCTCAGGTCACGATCTCACGGTCTGTGAGTTCGAGCCCCGCATCGGGCTCTGGGCTGACAGCTCAGAGCCTGGAGCCTGCTTCCGATTCTGTGTCTCCCTCTCTCTCTGCCCCTCCCCTGTTCATGCTCCGTCTCTCTCTGTCTCAAAAATAAATAAATGTAAAAAAAAATTTTTTTAAATTAAATATTAGGTGTAAATCTGATGAAACATATACAGGAATTATATGTGAAAGCTACACAATACTGGTAAAAGTAATCAAAGACAATCTAAATAAAATGGAGAAATACTGTATTGATAGATTTAAAGAATCAACATAGGAAAGTTGTCACTTTTTCAAAAAGATATATATCAGTTAATA
Organism: Panthera uncia; assembly: GCF_023721935.1. Lineage (NCBI taxonomy): Eukaryota > Metazoa > Chordata > Mammalia > Carnivora > Felidae > Panthera > Panthera uncia. The sequence goes on from NC_064816.1 coordinate 41,430,172, forward strand.
GAATTCCTATCAAAATCCCAGCAAGATTTTTGTAGATACAACAACATGATTTAAAATTTATGTGAAAAGACAAATGAACAAAACAATTGTGTAAAAGAAGAATAAAGTGGGAGGAATCAGTTTACTCAATTTCAGGACTTAATAACCACATTGGTTTGGTATTTGCAGAGCAGTAGACACATAGGTCAGTGGAATCAAATAGAAAACCTGGAGTCTGAATCACCCTCACATATCCAACTGACCTTATACAGATGTGCAAATCAGTTTGGAGGAGAGAAGACAGCCTTTTCAACAAAGGGTGCTAGAAAAAAAGAACATTCACAGACAAAAAAAAAGTCTCTACCTAACTCTTACACTACAAAAATTAACTCACAGTGGATCATAGACTTCATTGTAAATATAAAATGATAAAGCTTTTAGAAGACATATAGCAAAAATTCTTGGGGATCTAGAACTAGGCCAAGAATTCTGAGACTTGATACCAAATTATGATCCATAAAAGATAAAATAGATAAATTAAAAAAGTTTTCTTTGCAAAAGTTCTTGTTAATAAGGTAGAAAAGTTACAGATGGGAAGAAAATATTTACAAATCATATATCAAATGATGGAATACTATGGAGTACTCACATCTCAAATAGCATATAATCCAATTAAAATGAGCAAAAGATATGAAATATTTCACTGATTATATGATATATATGATAAATAAGCACATGAAAGGATGTTTGATATCAGCCATTAGAGAAGTGCAAATTAAAGTCACGTAATATCACTACACAACTATGTGAATAGCTAAAATTTAGATAGGTAGATTGGTAGGTAGGTAGGTAGATAGATAGGTAGATAACCAAATGCTGGGAAATATGCACAGAAAATGAATCACTCTTACATGGCTAATGAGAATTTTAAAAAGGAAAGCCACTCAAGAAAGCAGTGTGGCAGTTTCTTAGGTAAACATACTACTACTATATAACTCACCATTTATCTGGGAGGAATGAAGGTTTATTTTCGTTTGGAAATGTGTATGGGAATGTTCATAGCTGCTTTATTCATAATGGCCCCAAACTGGGAACAACCTGTTCTTCATCTGGTGAGTGGCTAAACAAACTGGTACATCCATTAATTTGGAATACTACTCAGTAGTATGAATTATGCTAATGGAAAAAAAGCCAATCACATAAGTTAGATGCTGTAGGATTCCATTTATGTAATATTTTTGAAGTGACAGAATTATAGAAAAGAAGACCAGGTAAGTGACTGCCATGACAGAAGTGGGTGTGGCTATAAAAAGGCAAAATGAAGCCTCCTTCCGGTGATGGAAATGTTCTGTATGCTGACTGTATCAGTACCAAGATCCTGATGGTGATAATGCAGTCTAGTTTTTCAACATGTTACCACTGGGGGAAACGGTCTAAAGGATACAGAAGAGCTCTGTATCATACTCATTCTTAGAACTGCATATGAATGATCAAAAAAAAAAAAAGTTTAATTAAAAAAAACCCACTAAAACCAGGGTTTCTCACTAGCACTTTTCTATTTTTATCCCCTACATTTAAATTTTTACTAGCTATAATTAGGCTTCATGAGTATGTGATATACAGGGTCACACACTAGGAGTCTGTGCTTGGCTTAGTGCTCTCCGGCTCCATGGTGAAGTTCTTAAGAATATTTGAACAATGTGTGCACATTTTTATTACAGTGGGCTGCACAAATTATGTACCCAGTCTGGTCACAAGTAACAAACGGTTTACAGGTAGCCCTCTTTTTCTATCAGGATTAGAAAATTTAGCTAATAGAGACACAAGCTCAAAATCGTATATATAAATGATAGGAATTAATTTACATTAAAAGGCTAGAGTGAGGCCTGAGGCTAGTCTGAGTCCTTTTTAAAAAAAATAATTAGCCACGGGGCGCCTGGGTAGTTCAGTAGGTTACCTATCCTACTTTGGCTCAGGTCATGATCTCAACAGTTTGTGAGGTCGAGCTGTGCATCGGGCTCTGTGCTGACAGCTCAGAGCCTGGAGCCTGTTTCAGATTCTGTGTCTCCCTCTCTCTCTGCCCTTCCCCATTCACATTCTTTCTCTCTCAAAAATAAACATTAAATTTTTTTTTAAATAATTAATCTTCTCCGACATCATCTATATCTGCCTGACTTCTAAGTTTAAAAAGCTATTGTTTAACCAGATTTGCAGTACATTTTCTGACCTTTCACAACAAAATGTGATTACTTTTCCTTTTTTTTGTTTTTGATCTTCTAAACAGTTTGCCTATTGTGCAAAGATTTCTGAAAAAATCAAAGGTGCTGTTCAGATAAGAATTTTTGCAAAATGTACCATGCCTATTTATCATACCATGAAGGGTTATCATAAATAAAAAAAAAAAGTGTTTGTTAGGAAAATGAACAAGAAATGTACTCAAAAAAGAAGATTGCATTTGCATAATTTTCAAAGGTCAATCTAATACAACATGAAACTTGAACTTCAAAAATTTGATCAAAATGCAGGTACTGAGCTTAACTAAGGTAACAGGTTTTTTCTTCCTTTCTCTCTTCTGTTCCCTCCTCTCCCCTCTGCTCGCCTTCCCTCTCTCCCTTCCTCTCTTTTTCTTTATCTCCTTCTTCACCCCACCTTTTGTATGCCCTTCATTCCATTATAGCATCAGTGACATATATGTTTATTCTAGAAAAAAACTCTAGAAGGTCTAGGTTATTGTTCCCTCTGCTTCATGCTTAGGGAAGTAAAATCCTCTTAGAGAAGTCTCTTTACATTTTTATTAAAGCATTTGATTACATTTGAAGAAACATTTCTTGAGTATATTATATATATAATAAATAACCACATTAAAGAATGTTTACTATCGTCAGCCATTAGAGAAATGCAAATTAAAGTCACAATATAATATCACTGTGCAGCTATGTGAATAGGGTACGAGTTGTATTCTTTAAAAACTTCTAAATGCCCCTCTTACCAAAAGTTGTTTGTAGAATCCAATTTTTGTGAGGAATCTAATTTTTGGAGGTTGAGGGGTAGGTGGGTATATAAAGATTTAAAACTTTTGAATTCTTTTCGTGTGATTTGGTGATTTTCACTACATTTTACTACATTACACTTGGCCGTTTATTAAGATGTTTAATTATTCAGGATTGTGTAGGTTCCCAGTAAGAGCAATGCTCCTTAACTAGTTTAGTGATTCTTAACCTTGTTGCATATTTGAATTACTAGGGGAGGTTCCCAAGTCACAATGCCTTACAAAAATAAAATCTGGAAACAAATTCCAGGTGATTCTGATGCAAAACAACCATTGATTTAGCTTAAGAAATTAATTGTATTTCCTGCCATAATGATGAAAATGTCCCAGCGATGGTCCAGTTGGTTTCAGGCCTAACTAGATCCAGTCCTTCAATCATGATGTTAGAATGTTTTATCTTCTTTTATGATTCATTTCCCTCTGCATGTTGACTACATTCTTTTTTATAAATAATTTTCTGCATGTGGTTGGAGGTGACCAGTCACCTCTCCTGTCTTAGTGGCTCTTAGTCTAAGACTGCTCATGGCCTGTAAAGTCAAATTAGGTGACATGACTATACATGGGGCAGAGTCAATGTCATGAATTACATGAAATGGGAGAGAGGAGATTTTTCCAAAGGCAGGGACCTTGGGTATATCTATTGATTTATTCAATCAATCAGTAGTCAGTCACTTGGTCAACATTAGAAGTAGATTCTCTTCAGAGAAAATTAACAACCTACAGTTTAAAAACTGTGCTACAGAGAAAGTAAAAGCTGTTTCTTAATCTATTTTTACTATTTTTTTGCATTCTCCTCCCAATTACATTTTGAACAGAACATTTGCTTTTCTTAAATTGATTTTTTTTAAATACTTAGCACAATCTTCTCAAATCGTAAGGCATATCTCTCTGGTTAATTATGTTTCTCATGTGAAAGATAAAATAACTACAAATATAAAGTAGCAATTTTCTATTGAGAGTTAGTGTTAGGTTCTTTGCCTAACACCCTGAAAACATTATCTGATTTAACTATATATATATTGGGTTCTTAGGACTGGTATAACAGAGTACCACAAACTGGGCCACTTACAAGAGAAATTTATTGTATCATGTTTCTGGAGGCTTTGAGTGCAAAATCAAGGTGTCTTTGGGGCCGTGGTTCCTCTGAAATCCTTCGGGGAGCAATCCTTCGATCGCTATAGCTTTTGAATGAAGCTCTGCAATCCTTGGCATTTCTTGAAGCTGGTAGCTCCATTCTCTACCATCAGCATCTCCTGGAGTTCTGCCTGGGTGTCTTTGTCTCCTTGTCACCACATTTTTTTTAAAAATTAATTTTTAAGTTTATTCTTGAGTGATAGAGACAGAGCATGAGCAGGGTAGGGGTAGAGAAAGAGAGAGAGACACTGAATTCGAAGCAGGCTCCAGGCTCTGAGCTGTCAGCACAGAGCCCAACTCAGGGCTCCAACCCAGGAATGTGAGATCATGACCTGAGCCGAAGCCAGATGCATAACTGGCTGAGCCACCCAGGTGCCCCCCTCCCTCCCCCCCTTTTTTTAAATAAGGACACCAGTCATGTCAGGTTAGGAATCCTCCCTACTGCAGCATGACTTCATCTTAACTAATTATATATACAGCAACCATGTTTCCAAATAAGGTCACATTCTATAGTACTGTGGGTTAGGACTTCAAAATACCTTTTTTGGAGAGGACAAAATTCAGCCAATAAAACTGTATGAAATTGTTATCACTCACATTTTTCAGAGAAGAAATGTGTATATGTTGAGTCATTTGCATAGTATTGCAAGTAACAGAGCCAGTATTTAAACAAAATTCCATCTCTGGAATACCAAGCAAAGATGAGTTACTCGTTTCACTCTTTGCAGCTGGTAACAGTTTTCTGTTGTTTGAGTGTGGAGTCACTGCCTAATGTAAGTAAAGAAAAACCTACCAAACAAGAATAAGTCCATAGCAAAAGAGGTGACTGCTGTTTAGAACCTCTCACACTGCATTTTACAGAGCAGGTAATAGGCATTTGTTGAATGAATGTTAGCTACTTGGAATATGAAATGTCATGTAGATTTTCCACCATCTTGCCTTACTTTATAAAATTATTAAGATGAGTCTGATACAGACAGTTTCAGTTTAGAAAGAAATTTCTCATATCAAAAATTATAAATAGGAAAGAACATTTTTACTGTTATTTGACTAATTGTCAAAATAAAGTGGAACTTGCTAGTACTAAGTATATCTCGGTTAATGTGTCCATATGTGGATGAAAAGATAGATAAGCTAAACAAATTTCTGTCTTTTAGGATATTTCAGAGATTGGTTTTGCCCTATCTTTTAGATATATGAAGAAATTTTTAACTAAGTATGTGTTTTCATTTTAAATTAACAAGATAAAAAACCAAACTGAATTATCAGTTTTTCTATCAGGTGTTCTCATTACCACTGAAAAGTTACTATGTGGCTTTGGGCAAATTGCTTGAATAACACAATAGACATTTATACTGAAAAATAGTTAAAACTAGAAACTCTGGGGGCACCTAGGTGGCTCAGTCGGTTAAGCGTCCGACTTCAGCTCAGGTTATCATCTCGCGGTTCGTGCCCCGTGTCGGGCTCTGTGCTGACAGCTCAGAGCCTGGCGCCTCTTTCAGGTTCTGTGTCTCCCTCTCTCTCTCTGACCCTCCCCCATTCATGCTCTGTCTCTCTCTGTCTCAAAAATAAATAAACGTTAAAAAAAATTTAAAAAAGCAAAAACAAAAACTAAAAACTCTGGTGTGCATCGTGGTAGGACAGCAAATGCTATTCAGCAGATGTGCTGGCGTTTATTCCATTTCTTTCCTGAGACCAACTCCAGAACACAGATGCAACTTGAAATACCTTGAAACCAGTTCTGCTATGATACACGAATAAATTTGATGGATGGGGGAGTAGAAATGTGGGAATCTGAAAAAATGGGTGCATATGGGGGAAAATGGGATGATCTAAAGAGGAAGTTCCTTCTCATGGTGTTCAAAACCTTTTTCTCCCCCCAACCTCTAAAATATTGTGCTAGCCAATCAAAGCAACTTTGAGGTCCTATTTAGATCCTATCAGTAGGCAGTGTGAGCTCTCTCATCTTCAGAAGAAATGCTGCAAGATGTAATTAAGAGACAAAACCACTCAACAGTAAACACATGTAAGAAGAGTTAGTTGACTTACTAGCAGGACCTCAAACACCATCATCAAATAGAACCATATCTAATAATAGATCCATGAATTTAATTTATTTATACAGTTAATATGCAGATTTGTGATTACATGTTTATTTGAGACCAGTTTTTCAGGTAAAGAGCTACCACTGCACAGTGATTTGTCTGTGTACATTCACAATGCAGAACAATCCATTCTACCTGTGGGATCTTTCCATTATTTGAATAACTTCCACAAAGAAGGAACCACTTAAAACAATGGAAATAAGACCAGAATTGATATGATTGGCTATTTTATTTTACTATTCATGAGGAGTCATTGCATGGAAGCAGACGTCACAAAATAGTGAGGTTTTCTCATTCTTTCTTTATATGCTATGAGGGAAATTGTATCTTATTCTTCAGAATATAGAAGTGTATGTTCTCAGTATGATTTCAAATCTTTTGTCCCATAAAGTCATGAAAAACAGGAATAGGCCATTAAGAAGAGGGTATTTACTTATCCTTCACTTATACTTGCCTATTCTCATTTCCAAGAGCAAAATATTAGGGCAAAAAAATTTAAATGTTTCTTTCTTAAAATAATATTGTTGAAGTTACTCATTATATTTTCAGAGTAAAATCTGTTTATCTCTTCTCACCCTCTTCCATATACCTACACATTTACACCTCCCATTGCCTTAATTTTTAAATGTTAAATGAAAAAATTTTAAAAGATGACCTAGCCACCTATTTATAAATGCTTTCCAGAAAGTGTGTGTGTGTAGCTCTCAGTTACTTACCATGTTTGTGTTGCTCTGATAGCCATTATAGTAACTGCGGGAAGGGAAAATTAGGAGGGGCACCTACTGATGTTTGACTCATGGAAGAATACTTTGTAATACAGCCCTGATATTAGGTAGAAGATAAGATACAGTAAGTAAGTAAATTTGAAGATCTCATTGGCTTTATTACATGATTCATGGAATCAACAACCTACCTAGCAAGTAGAGGGGGGTGATCTATGGAGCTGTACGAAACAAGCATTTTATAGAAAGGAGGATGGGGCAAGACATTGTCACTGAAAGAAAAGAAAGGATTGTTGCAGACAGTCACCTTTCCCTAGGGGAAAAGACAGAGGTCATATCATGCAAATTACCTCATTTCCTTTGGGGGATGGAAAAGGCCCATGATTACCTCATTGGTACAGAACAGAAATTCCAGATTAATTGGTATAAAGTCCCACTCACTGAAATTAAGATAGGTGTGTGGTCCTGGGGGCAGGTGACTCCACTTTGGGCCCGTAGTTTTCTTTTTAACAATTCAAATGAAATGAAAGCACTTTTCTAAAATAAAAGGAGAAGCTAGGGATGCATTAACTGCTCAGGCCAGGAGAAAAGAAAGCAACATTGAGGAGAGGATTAAAAAAAAAAAATGACGGACCTCGAGAAGAGAAGAGATTCACAAAAAAGACAAGCTCTGTGTGTGTGTGTGTGTGTGTGTGTGTGTGTGTGTGTGTGTGGTGGAGAAGACAAGTTGTCGCTGAGGGATGCTCTCTACACATGGCCAAACGTTAAATAGTAAACTCTGTGTCTTTATTTGGTGCATAAAAATATGTTATCTAGACCCTTGTCACTCAAAGTGTGATTTGTAAACCATCAGCATTAGTGTTACTTTGGAGCTTGTTAGAATTGCAGACTATTGGGCCCTATCCCATACTTACTGAATTTAAATCTTCATTTTAAGAAGATGCCAGGTAATCCTTGTGCACATTAAATTGGAGAAGCCTTAAGCTAGACTATAGAGAGCTAACCTACAGGTCTAAATATAGACTTTTTGGCCCAAGACACAGTACTGCTGACTATCCTCACCATTTTATTTTCTGTCAATATATTGACTGTGGACAAAAAGAACCCTGAAGCCTGGATAATAGCAGTTTTACATAAAGAGCACACTGAAGGAAGCTGGCAAAGAGGACAGGAAAACTGGCAGTTCTTGAACTCTCACCTCTTTTCACAATTTTTAAAAATGTTAGAAAGCTGTTCTTTAAAACCCATTTCTCTCTGGCAGTTGAATCTTTGTAGTGCAACTTGTGAGAGGATCTCAAAAACTCCCTTCTGCATGATTGAGCTGTGCTGGCTGACAGGCTGTGAGCCCGGCCATCCCAGCCCATCTCTTTGGTTACCTGCTCCCCCATCTACTTGATCAGAGGGGCCTCAAAACTGTGCAAAACAGCCAGTGACTTGACACTGATCATCAAATCTTTCAAGACACTCCATTTATTATTGCACTTCCACATGGAATTTGCATTTCTAAAGTAGGGCTGGGACAGGATTGAATATAACCAAGACTTGTCTTCCCAGAGGCAAAAGTATATTCTGAAAACGTGTTAAAAGGAGGCTGTTCATGCTTCTTGAGATCATAATATTTTGTGCCACTCTCTGCCCCGTTGAATACATTTTCAAATCTCTGAGGATGTTGTTTTTATCTTATATCCAGAGTTTCCTCTAAAAAGCAAAAAGTACATTCAAACTCACTTTCCTGTCCCCTTTACATGGATTAATTTAATAATCAATTGAATGACATGGACATGTAGTATCTATTTTAAATCTGTGTAGGCAGAAAGCACAATTGGGCAGAGCTAATCTCTTGAGAGCAAAATGAAGTTTTCAGTTTGGAATTGATTAGATTGCTAGGGGATTAAGCCCTCTGTTGGTAATGCTCTGTGGCTTGGAGCAGTTAGAAAGAAGGGGATTTGGGTTTCTGCTTTGTAAACAAATATGTAAGGTTTTAAAAGGATTTGCTTTTTCTTTGGGGAGTCGCTGTTGTACTTGGTGATTGTCAAGATGTGGCATTTTATTGCTTGGAAGGAAAGCAAGATGGACCCGAGGTCCTTTTCTCACATATTCAACATCTTTTAAAAAATGAATTGATTCTTTGGCTTTCATGGCATGTCACGACTAAAGGAAATGAAGAAAAAGGACAAGGAAGAGTAAAGTAAGAATGAAAATTTAGGAAGTGTTGTATAGAATACCAAGCAGACATAAGAGTGGAAAGAGGATGTGAAGACCCTTGCACAAAAGGAATGTCCCATATTAATATTTTTTTCATGTTTGGGATAGGTTTTTTTTAATGTTTATTTATTTTGAGAGAGAGAGAGAGAGAGCGAGCATGAGCAGGGGAGGACCAGAGAGAAGGAGAGAACATTCCACAGGGCTTGAGTTGACAAACCACGAGATCATGACATGAGCTGAAATCCCGAGTCAGATGCTTACCTGGCTGAACCACCTAGGCATCCTGTGGAGTAGTTTTAGATTTTTAGAAAAATTACAAAGATCATACAGAGAGTTCCTCTCCCCCAACCAGTTCCCCCTATTATTAACATCTGACATTAGAATAGCACTTTTGTTAACAATTAATAAAATAGTGTTGGTACATTATTAGTAAACAAAGGCTGTAGTTTATTCATATTTCTTTGGTTTTAACCTAGTCATTTTTCTCTTTCAAGATATGTTACATTTTGTTGTTGGGAAGCAAAAATTCCTGTTCCCTCAAAGGTCCTTTTAGCTGAACTAAGAATCAAATTGTCATGAGACAGATTAACAAGAAAAAATCAAATTTAATACATGTATGTATGGGGAATCCACGTAGACATGGAAATTCCAAAGATAGTCACGCAAGATGAGGTATATATGCCATCCTGAACTAAGGAGAAGGGAGTAGTGGTCTGAGATTTCAGAGGAAAGGAATATACTTCACAGGTTGATAAGAGCAGATGTTTGGTAATTAGATGTTAGCCCTGCCATTACAGACAGGTCACTCAGATAAAATTTATCTCTCTTAATAACCCCTATTCTGGGAAAGGCCCCCAATTTGATTCTTCTGTGTGGTTAAAGGAGGGACAAAAATTTATCTTGAGCCAATAGGGTCTCAAATGCCATCAGCTTAAAATAACCCACATGTCAAAGTGACACAGTCTGGGGGAGGCTGTCCTGCACCCCTTCATTGTCATGCTTCTTAAGCTCCTCTTGACTGTATTTCTCGTACCTCCCCTGTTTTTTATGACCTTAACATTTTTGAGTAAGAATGGTTAAGTATTTTGTAGAATATTACTTATTTGAGGTATATGTAATGTTTTCCACATGATTAAACGGAGATCCAGGTTTTTGAGATAGATAAAGATAAAAATGCCATTCTCATCACCTCATCCCAAGGTTAAATGCTATCAGTGTGACATCACTCTTTATCTTGACTTTGGTCACTTGACTGAGGTAATGTTTGTCAGGTTTCTGCACGGTGAAGTTACTTCCCCCCCTCCCCCCGTACTCACTGTACACTTTGGAAGGAAGTTACTATACACAACCCACATTTAAGGAGTAGGGCATTATGCGCCACCTTCTTGAGGTGTAGGCGGAAAGTATCTACATAAATTATGTAGATTATGTTTATTCTCTTTATTCATTGATTGATCTATTAAATATAATTAAATTTCTCCTTACTACACTTATTTCATTATGTATCCATGAATATTTGTTATAATTAGGATTATAATGTTAAATCATTCTGGCATTGACTATTAGGGATAGTTTAGATGGCTTCTGGAATACTCCATTCTTAAAAGCACAATAAAAAAGAGATGAGAAACTATGACTGGTTTCTAAGCTATAATATGCAGTTAAAAGGAGCCTAGGATTAACAGACAAAAGCCTAGTTTAGGGTTTCTGGTCGACTAAGTTTTGCCATTCACCAGCAGTAGCATCAGCCTCATGTTACTTGTGTGTGCACTGGAAATACTATTAATGCCTGGGTGTACTTAAAAGCAAAATTAAATACTAATTCACCCTCTTGTTAAATTAGAAAGTGAGTCATTGTTAAACCACACTAAGTGGGAAGCCGCCATGCAAATGTGATATTTTGGAAACATACCTAAAGATTAGTAAGCATGATTTACAGAGAATTGACTACAAATCTCAACATTGCTTATCCATAGGATTGCTGATAGAAATGCAATATAAAGAATAAGAATTGAATAAGTCAGTAGACAGGGAGTCTTTCACATACCTCAGAATCATGTTAGGCATGGGGTGAAGCAGTTCAGATTAGCAAAACTCAAAAAGATCCCACTGACAGATCTAAAGAGCTAGAGTTGCTAGGAACCTTTGATGTAAGGACACTATAACTGAGGGGAAAATAAAAATAAAATACAAATGCCTAGGGAGAAGCTGTTATGGATTTATGGTGTTCCTCATAGGGCACAGGTGGGTGGGTAAGAAATTCTAAATGCCTGTTATATATTTAATATAATTCAATAGAATTCAACAGAAGAATTTCCTTTTTTAGTCTATGAATGTCAGAAATCTATTAGACTATAACATTCCTTTGTTAAATTCAGTATTTAATTTGGAATTAAATTGTGTCAAACAGTAGGGTGCCATATTATAGAGCAAGTGTTTTTCATGAGTTGAGTCATTGCTTATTAAACTTGAAATTAATCAGCAAGTCATTGTCACTGAAATTTTTGGTCTCTACCAATGTTAATTTGGAGTTGGACATGATGTGCACCCAAATGAGGCTACCGCACTTCTTAAGGCATTTTATAAATAAGTTATTTATACAAATTTGGAGCATGTTTTTACCCCAGTAAACTTACAGTAATTCTAGAAAAGTCGTTCAGGTTACAGTTTGCCCCAGACTGATTTCTACTTTAATGCCACCTTTATTTCAATCTAGGACTCATTAGTTCTTTGCAAGTAAGGATGGAATGTAATTAACATTCAAATCAGTGATACTATGATTTAGCTTTACACGGGCATGTACCAGAAATACATGTTTCATTGATTTTATCATTTCTTGTGTCTGTGCAGCCTCTCCATCTACAGTGTGTGTTTAGTGGTAGTGGGGTGACAATAAAAGCAAAAATAATTATTAATTGCTTGCCTTAATTCAGGTAGTGTTCTAGTTACATCCAGTGTACCCATCTAGTCATAGTTTTTATGAGTAACTCTTGCTCAGTAGCAATTTGCAGTTTATAAAGACGTTTCACATGTTTTGAAGATGTGAATCGCAACAAGTTCATGTACATTGATGTGCAAAAAGCAAACAAACGAGCAAAAACAGTGACATACTTTTTTATATTACTCATATCTAAATCCCACCAAGAATTTGGAAAATTTAACCTCATTTTTTTTTCCAGGGTTTCTCCAAACTTAAAATATGTTGTGAATATGTATGGAATGTTAAATAGTGCCAAGATTAACCGTGGGCTCTGGTCAGTGAGTCATTGGCACCAGTTAAATATGAGAAATAACATCAGGGCTTCTGGTTCTCTGAGTTATCTATGGCTTCTGCCTTTACCTATCTTTATGCACTATCTACCCTTTTTGTCAGGTCTTCATGCCTTTTTTGAGTCTCTTCCCTGGCCCTACTATTATGTGATTTCAACATTTCCAATAGTTTTTGCTATGTCGTTATTTCAGAGACAAGCACTTTGTTTATGCCCAGTGCATTGCCTCTGTTCAGTAAGGCTTAGAAAGAGCCAGGAAACCATTTGGGCTATGTCAGATTTGTTCTCAGCTACATCCATCTACTAAGCCAGCAAGCACAAGCTCATTGAGTGGACAAGTGTAATATACAGAGAGAGAAAAATAAGATATCTATATCTATAAGGTGTGTGTGTGTGTGTGTGTGTGTGTGTGTGTGTGTGTGTATATATACACACACACACATACATAAATGTAATCCCACCATAGATAACTTCATTTGATTTACACAGTGGAATGTAATTAGGTCTTCCCCTACCCTACTTTACAGAAAAATACATCGGAACTTGATGAAATCCACAGAGGCTGTTAGTGTCAGTGCCAGACTTGGAAACACATGCTTCTGGGACAATATTTTATATAGTCCTTTCCATTTTATCATCCTGTAGTTTTTATTTCTGAAATAAATTCATTCAGTATTCTACAAATGTTTATAAAAGCCTACTGTAATAAAAGTATGATATTAGGCACTATATCATATAGACTAGAAGTAGGATCATGTGGTTATTTTGATGAACCACCTTTTATAGATTGGAAATTGAGAATTAGATTCATTAAGAGTTTTAACTACGAGCATAAAGATAGTTAATGACAATCAACATTCATAGTCTAGTCCAGAACTCCTGAAACTCTATCTGGCCTCTTTCATTCTGAACAAAACATACTTCTGAACTTCAAGAAAATTTGATGATAGCTTAAAGAGATGAAAAGTTGTTAGTAATACCTACTAGATATTGCTGTCGGGGACAAGACATAAGCATGAGGATGAGTGACGAATCCTTTAAGCTGGAGGGATCAAGGGCACAAAGAGGAAAATGGAAAGACGAAGTGGAATTTGATCTGAGACCCATGAATGTTTAGGATTTCAGTGCCTAGGCATCTCAGCTTTAGACTCTCAGAGCAGAAGAAAGGACATGAGCAAGAAATTGTACAAAACCATTCTGATGATTGGAAGAGTCCATCAACATAAAAGGAATTGAGAAGGGAATGAAGTGCTTCAGCTCTAGATGGACATCTGAAAGTAAAGTGAGGTTAAGGCTCGTAGTTACAGTGAGGCATAGGTAGCCTGAAGGCGTCAAGGAAAAAGGAGTTGTCATTGTCTCCACAGACGTGCAGCAGCTTCCTGTTGGCTTCTTGTTGAATTTGGATATCTGGAGTAAATACTTTGTCTTGCCTCTTTCTTGTTAAAGCTACTTTCCTTCATCTTTTAGGGCATCTCTGTTTATCCTCTTTCCTCCTGACATACTCTTCATCTTCTCAAGGCTTTGTGACACATTTTTCCATCTCTGAATATAGTGGAAAGAAACAGAGAGGATTTCTCATGAATTACTTTCCCCTCTAGAGATTGAAGGGGAGACTTAAGACTGATGACATTGTTCAGAGAAATATTTTCCCAAGTATATTTTTTTCTTTCTGGAGGAAAAACCTGAATGTGTTCTTTAAGTAAAATCAGGAGTTGAGATCCTTTTTCTTTTAACCTGATTAATGCTCTTTTTCAAAAATACAAATGAGATGCGTTTAGTTTTTGAACACGGGCTACTTTTACACCCTGCTCTTGTTTTCCTCTTCTGTTTTTGTTATTCTGCAAAACCAAAATAGTAGAATTTGAAACCTCCATGAAGGAAGGTACTTTATCTATATTGTTCACTGCTGTATCCTGGGAGCCAAAAATATGCCTCGTACACAGCTCAAATAATAATTAAGCTGTTTTTTTAAATATTTATTTTTGAGAGAGAGAGAGAGAGAGAGAGAGAGCAAGTGAGCATGAGTGGGGGAGGGGCAGAGAGGAATGGAGACACAGCATCTGAAGCAGGCTCCAGGCTCTGAGCTATGGGCACAGAGCCCGATATGGGACTTGAACCCATGAACCGTAAGATCATGACCTGAGCCAAAGTCTGACACTTAACCAACTGAGCCACCCAGGAGCTCCAAGCTGGTTATTCTCAGCTTGGGCAGCATTGTATTTAATGCTCTTTTTCAAAAGTCTAAGTCTGATTCTGTAGTCAGTTGTTTAGGCAAGAGATACATAAATTAATGGGATTATATAATCCCAATGGCCTATCCAAGATTAAATAAGAAAACTGTAATTGTGTTCCATTAGAGGTACTTTTATATAACAACAGCATATTAACATGTTTGTTTAGATTGTTACCAGTCACTCTGGAAGTCAGTTAAATGAGGAAGCAAAACATGGTATTTGATGGCTGTACAAGTCCATTTATCGTTTCAAATACACTCTAACACCAGGCGCATCATTTAGATTTTATGGCAAGATGCAATAACCAGCCACCTGCGAAGATAAAATATATTTTTTTCAAATAAAATTTTTCCCCACAAGCTTTATTATGCATATTTTGTTTGTGGTCTTCTCATACTAGCCATGGATGCCACACATCAGATATGATGAAGAGGGTATCTTTAGGATACAGTTTTGAGAGGGAAACTGTATCCCACAGGAAAGAATTTATGCCAAACCAGAAAAGGATTTATTATGAACCATACTAACTACTCTGAGTCTTTTATATCAGAACTGGCATTAGAGACAACCAAGAGAGAGTAACACAATTAAATGGTCCATCAAAATGCGTCTAAATTGCATAAATATGAGTCAAAATCAGTTGCTTCTATTAGGTTGAACATTTTCAGGTAAAATTAATTTTTAGTCAAATTAGTTAAATGATTATTTCCTTGAATCAAGACACATTTCACACTGGTTGCAAATTCATTGGTTGCAGTGGGGTTGTTAATAAAATAACACTCACTGTAACCATAATTTCTTTCCCACTGATTTTTCTCCCCAGAAACAAAGTCTTCCGATATTAGTTTTTATGAGTGTTACCTCCATAAATGATTGGGCAAACAGGAGATTCTTTTCTTTTTAGTCATGTCTCTGAAAATATCTTTTCCTTCTTTCCTCCCTTCCTTGACCTTTCATTTCCTTCTCAGTCTTCCCAAAAGTAGTATCTGTCCATTGCCTTTGTGCATACAGAATAGATGATGAGCAACCTAATATTATTTTCATTAGTCATAAACTTGATTTTCTTCTCTCAGGATACTTGTGGGAGTGTCTTTCTATTTTTACTGTGTAGAAATTTCAAACTATGTCTGGGTTCATTATCTTCTTTTATTCTTTATTTCCATTATCTCAGACAGTGGATCTTCTGAGTTTGTCTTGTTTTTTTTTTTCCAATATATGAAATTTATTGTCAAATTGGTTTCCATACAACACCCAGTGCTCATCCCAAAAGGTGCCCTCCTCAATACCCATCACCCACCCTCCCCTCCCTCCCACCCCCCATCAACCCTCAGTTTGTTCTCAGTTTTTAAGAGTCTCTTATGCTTTGGCTCTCTCCCACTCTAACCTGTTTTTGTCTTTTTTTTTTTTTAATGATTTTTGCTTTCTTCATGGTTTAAGAGAATTATTTAACTTTATTTAAAAGTCTTATAATAATTTTTGACACTTATGGTTTTATTCTCT
This sequence comes from Panthera uncia, assembly GCF_023721935.1. Classification (NCBI taxonomy): domain Eukaryota; kingdom Metazoa; phylum Chordata; class Mammalia; order Carnivora; family Felidae; genus Panthera; species Panthera uncia. The sequence continues at coordinate 41,446,369 of NC_064816.1, forward strand.
GGGAGATGTTTCTTGGCTTTCAGTTTTTATAGCATACTCTAATTGTTGTAAAGGGATTTTCAACATTTCTGTATAGATTATAACTGCGAGGTGAGTGGATGAGAGAAAAGGGCTGTATAATGTAATGTCTGCAGACATATTTGGCAATTTGGCATATTGACTGATTGGCAACTGTGATGGGATTGCTATTGGCATTAGGTAGGTAGAAGCCAGAGATGTTGCTAAGCATCTTACAATACACAGGACAGCCCCCAACCAAAACAAACAAACCTAGCTGGCCCCAAATGTCATTAGTGCCAAGTTTGAGAAGTCCCATTTTAGAGACATTGATTTCTGTTCCTCTATAATTCCTAAGCTTCGTGTGGATGAAGATGAAAGAGAAAAATGTTCTAAATACTGGCAAAGAATAAAGGTTGAGTAAAGGATTACATGCTATTAGTGTTGAGGAAAGATAGAGAGGGATAAAGTAGAAGTCAGGTGATAAAGAACCTTACGGTCATGCTTAGTGGTATGAATTTAGAGCAGAAAAATAAAACGAGGCAGTATCTGAAAGAATTTCTTGGAAACCTCAAAACTCTGTTCAAATGTAATGATCACAAAAATAATAATACTTAATGAGAAGAAAGTAGCTTTTTGAGTGTGAATGAACACTTTGATGGAGAGGGTCAGAAGAAGCTAAAAAGTTTGTAATCCCAGAAGCTCTTTGAGGTATAGATGTTGTGCCTAACAAAGCTTTTGTCTTGGATGTTTCCTCCCTGCTTCCTCAATCCACACAAATGTATTCTAGGTGACACTGTATCTATTGATAATGTCCATTTGGGTTAAATAAAAATGTTAAACATCCTTGCAAAAACCTTGAAGGGGATGATGTTGCCCTTCTAAGTCTACTGACATACTCTTATTCACGAACATAGAGTCACTCTGCATGACGTTTTATCTCACTGTGGGTACTAGATTATGACCCTGGTGGCTCCCGAAGTAGCATTCCATGTCTCAAGTAGGAATGTAATCTGTCACCCTCCCTACCATCCACAATTTCTCACTCCCTTTATATGTGCAGGTGCATGTGCCCATATGCACATAAGTCAAATTGAATTTTAATCTTTTTCCTTCTTCCTTTTCCTAATTGAGTATATAATTTGATTAGCAGACATGACTGATGTTTTCTTTTCCCCTTGAGTTGTTATAGATTTCTTATTTTGGGAACTTTGAGCAGATATTTAGAACCGAGAGTTTTCTTTCTCCTTTTCATTGTGTCTTCTTTCACCCCTTAATGTTCCAAAATTGCTTTACATTAAGCTACCCATTTCATGCATACAACGGATTTGGGTCTGTGTGTATGTGCACACACGTGTGTGTGTGTGCATGTGTTCATGTGTATTCAGTTGTTGAATTACTGAACTAGTTGATTAAGATAATTTCATTTAACACAGAGCTATTTCCAAACCGAAATAATCTAGTTTCTGACATTCTGTCCCCTATTTTGACATCTGGAAAGGGTTCCATCATATTATATTCTTTGGACTCTTGCAACATTTGCCTGCTAGCAATGGGAGGGTCTGTATAACATCTGATCCTGTAGTATTTTTCACTCATAAACCAGAAACAACTTGAGCCCTGTGAAGTATGGAGGTTTAAAGCAAACCTTTATTTAACATTTTGTGTGTCAACATTTCTCCAACTTGACCTGCCAAGTGGATTTCATAGCAGATGACTCTGGAACATGAACAAGTGTTTGTTCTTATATCTCACCCATTAGTGTTGAATTAAAGACTACAAGGTTTGGATCACATAGCAGACTTCAGTGCCTTATGCTGCTGATGCTGGCCAAGAACAGGAGCATCTGAGTATTTATATATTTATTCCTGTGGAATTTTAAGAAATCTTTGGACAGTTGACAGTATGCGCCTATACCGCTAAACCTGAGGGAACATCCAAGGCACTTGTAAATAGCTTTGCATGGATGGGAAAACTATGTTGATTCTAAAAAGATGTCAGATGAGCTCTTTAAAAATAACTATCCTGGAACTCACTTTTCATGAAAAAGAAATCCTCTCGGCTAATAATTTATGGCAAAATATAAGATTTGTCTGTGGAGTGGTAACAACAGTGAGAGAATGCGCTAACATTTCTGTGTATTTCCCATGTGTGTATATTATACCAGCTGTTTTTCCGTGTATTATCTCATTTTGATCTCATGATGATGCGCTAAAACAATAGCTACTACCGCCTCCATCTGGAACCTTCACTCCAGTCTGTCTATGACCATGTATGAATATGGTTATTCAATGTCTGCAGTTTTATTTTATCTTAAAAGTAAACTTTAAAAATGTATATTATTTCCCATCTATGCCAACAATTGTTTAAGTCAGTTTATCATCACTTTTTCTCTTGGCTATCACAATAGTCAATTAATTGTTTTCTCAGCTTCCAAATTTGACCCCTCCCCAACATATTCTCCATATTTAGACTTCAATAGCTTCTTATTAAACCTAGAAACAGAATGGCACCTGAACTCCTTACCATGCTCTCCGAAGCTCTACAGGATATGTCAGGGTGTCAGATGAAGCAAAAAACCCCATATACCATATATATAATATGTATATTTATATATAATGCTATAAAACTTATATTTTATACATTTATGAATTATAAATATATATGCATATGTGAATATATATAACATACATACATAATGCTATATTTTATACATTTATGAATTATATATTATATTTATATATTAATTAAATATAACATTTTATAGCATTACCTATAAATATCCATATTTATTAAATATATTCTTGATTCATCAATATTTGAACTCATAGTCAATAGCATTATAATTCATCCCTGAAGGAAGCTTATCTAGCACAAATATTTTTCTCCTCAGGTATGTTACAGCCTTCTTGGACTTAGCAACACTTGACAGCACTTCAGCTTGAGGACTGTGTTAAATAGCAAGATCACCAGCAAGAGCACTAAATGCAAAAATGCAAAAATAAGAGTGACACTAGATAGACGATGAGAAGGACACATGTACAGTATGAGAGTTCCAACCAGAGCACTGCCTCGTTTAACTCTAGCTAGGAAAGTGCCTGTTTCGGGAGTTAAACTTTTTGATTATCACCAGTGACAGTGACAGCACCGCAGATACTGATTTGGGGTATTACAATTAAATGTTAGCAAGGTGAATTTATAAATATGGAATCCATAGATGATGAGGGTCAACTGTATGTATGAAAATAACAAAGGAATGTCCACTTGAATTGCAGATAAATGTCAAATCTTTAGTATAAATATGTCTCACAAAATATTTGGGATGTACTTGTATTAAAAAATCACTGTTTATCTGAAATCAACTGATTTTCCTATATTTTATTAGGCGTCCCTATCTGATAGCTTTTTACCTAGCCAGGCTTACCATGCTTTGCTTTGTGTATTGATTGATTAATAACTTCAAACTCATTTCCTTCTTTATATTTCTCTGAAATCTCAGGATTCTCTTTTTGGAGCCTCTCATTTACCCCTGACCTTGTTTTCAGGATCTCCTCGTAACTGAGTTTTTGTCTTCTTCCAAATCTTTCCTGACTCCCAGGTCCTCCTCTGTCCTATTTAGTGTGATTCCCATACGCTATTTGTAAAATTTATAATTATTGTGCTCATGTGTGTTTTCTTATTTTTGACCTGCCTCCCTAACAGGCTGCTTCCTCCAAGAACCACATTGATTTGCATCCTGATACATAACCCGAATACAGTATCTGACACATGAAGCCTTGAAGAATGAATGATGTAAATATTAAATGGAAAGGGTATGAGGATTTATACAATAGAATCCTTAGTTACATATCTGAACCTAGTCTACTCATTCTCCAAGTATTCCTCAGCACCTTGAGCATAAGCATCTGTGCTAGTTTTAAGATAAGCTTACATTCTGCTGGGGAAGACAGAAAGGAGACAAATAAATAATTTACTTATAGCTTACAACACTGCCGTGAGGTAAACGGTCACAGGAATTAGACAATAAATGGGAAAACCATCCTGCATAGAATTATCAAGGTTTCAGGAAGAGGATCCTTATAAGATTTCTGTTTAATAAACATTAGAACATGCATCCTAAATTTCTAAAGCATGTTCTAAGGAGTTTCTCTCTTTGGCCTTACAAGTTCGTGTGCGGTGAGAAAGGACCATGAATAAAACACTGACATTTTGACACCTTCCTCCCCAGCCATGCTACCGCTGTTTCACGATGTGCTGAATAAATGACACACACATGCACGCACACATTTATCCATATGTACTCAGTTAATTTTCACTAGTTTATATGCAGAGGACTAGCCGTGTAAATGACAATCAGTGATATAAGAAAGCAATTAAATTCAAAATAATAAGTATCTTAATGTCACTTTTTCAAAGGATTTTTAGAGCCACATTTTAATTTATTTCCTCGAACACAAATTTATTGAGCACCAGCAATTTATTTCAAGTCAGACATTGTTACAGGCTTTCAGAATACAACAGCAAACAAAAGCAGACAAAACTTAAATTTGACTTCAGGGAAGTGAAAGGTTCTAAACAAATTCCAATCTTAGAGTGTCTGATTTACAGCAGCAGGAACATGATGTATTGACATGTTAGCGCTCTTTATCCTCAATGTATTTGTGTAGCTTTAACTAATTAATCCTCATGATACTAAGCAGTGGATAAAGCTTATGTATTAAACATTGCATGCTCTTTTTAAAGCAATGACAATCCTTGTAAACGATGTGTCCGTTGCCAGAAATCCACATAAGTATTTTGGTTTTAAATTCCCTAAAGCTAAGAGCACTGTGAATCCACTGCTGAAAGTTGACTTTTTCTCTGTTGCTTGGGACTTATGTATTTTGACAGTGGAGTTTCAGAAAGCATTTAGTTATTTTTAAACCAGAAGGTGTTCATTCTCTTCTCAAAGTTTATTTTGGCTGCTTCTACCAGGCTAGGCAGGGAAACCTGGATGAGTGTTCATGAATAAATGGCCGTGCCATTTTAGCATATGAGTGAAAGCTCTCTGCATCTGTTCCTGCCCTGGTCCAGTAGCTATTCTAATACCTGTCCTACTTACCTCATAGCAATGTTAAGATGGTGACATAAAATAATGACACCATTCTCCCTGGAAACCGTGCCCTGACTTCCCAATGAACCTACAGTAACATGTAAACTCCTTACCATATCCAGCACTATTTTTCTTCTGGCCCCTGACAGCCTTTCCAAATTCTCCTAACAGTCTCCCTCTCATACTTTCCATTCTTGTCACGAGGGACAATTTTTGGCTTTTCAGACATACCAGACCCTCTCCTTGTCACACATTCCCTCCGCCTGGAGTATTTTTTACCCACTTTTCACATACCTGGCTCTTTGCATTTTCCAGCTCTCTACTTAAATTTTACATCGTCTGAGAAACCTACCCTTATTACTGGCCACCTCAAATAAGACCTGCTCCTGTTCATTGTCTAAGAGCACCTTGGTCACTTTTAAATGACATTTATCTTAAATATTTTGTTATTTTTTGGATGCTTTTTTATTCGTCATTGCTTTCTCTCCAGGTAAGGAGGCTCTAAGTCCCCCTAAGGGAAGGACCATTCGTGTTTTATTCACCACCATATACCCAGTACTAGCACAGAATGGATCCAAGAAACGCCTCAAACTTTTCTTAAGTATAAACTGAATAAATAAATATGTGCCAGTATGAGTGCTTAGAATCTCTAACTGGTAGTTGAATTAATGGAAAGAGCAGTGATAACAGGTTGAGAAGATCTTTCTCGTCTTGATTTTGCCATTGTTGTTTTCTATCCAACGTAAGTTCTATATCTCTGGATATTATCCCTCGTTTGTGAAATATAAATAATGGAAATGTAATGCATGTGAACTGTAATGCATTGAATGCATGCATATGGTATGATGTAAGTCATGTACAAATACAAAGTGTCATGATTTATAACAACCGATTACGTTTTTAAAAACAGGTAATTTCCTAGATCCTCACATTTTTTAGTAGACTTCTAATCCTTCACCAAGAGGATATACAAGATCAAATCAATGAAAATAAATATACTCTTTGTGATCTGTTTTTATTTTCCTCTTTACATCTCACCTTGGTAATGTCTTTCTTGCCATTCCTCTTAATTTTCATATTTCCCCAATAGTTTAAAGAACATGAAATTGCAATATAAATTTAGTGCACTTGGTTAATGAGAAAACGTATGGAAAGAGTAAAAATAAAATTAAACAGGTTCCCTCCCCCGCTCATTTTTTTTACCACTTTTGAAGATTACTGTTAGTTATTAGAGTGATGTGGTTAATGGGCAAGGAAAATTTATTCATTATCCAATCACAGTGTCTGACCATTAGAATCATTAACATATAATGGTAATTACTTAGGTTTGCATTGCAGGTTTTTCTTTCACCTGAAATCGAAAGATCTTTTGGAGAAAAGAGATAACATATCTGTCTTCCTAAATTGCTCTATTCTCTATCTCAACCAGGTATTTAGTGAGGGTGAAATTTTATGGAAACCCATTAAAAATTAGAGGAGTATGGCTCTTTCAGGAAAATTAATTTGCCTCTCCTGTTTCTCCCCACTACCCTATTAGAAGTATAATTGACTTGATGCACAGGTCATGCCAAACTCATTAAACCTACAAGCCCATAATGGGTAGGATCACAGACCTAAATGTTTTCTTTGAAGCTTCCTTATGGCACATACTTGGATGCTACAGAGTCTTGCCTGTGTTGGGATGTGCTTCTTAAAGGAGGCTTGGAGGCCATCTGTTTATTCTGGCATGAGTTTCATTTATAGAGTTTGAAGACTTGGTAGCAATTTGTTTTAGTCTGTTTTCTAGTAATTAAAAATGAAAATGAGCTTGATTTTCTGTTTGTCTCACGTATATACCATTATTTTCATTTGTAAAACAGAAGTTCTCTGGGGTAATTGTGGCTCAAACACTGTTGATATAGGTTGAATCTTAGTCATTTTGGGCTGTTCTAACAAAAATAACATAGCTTGGGTGGCTTAAACAACAAACATTTATTTCTAACATTTCTAGAGTCTGGGAAGTCTATGATGAAGGTTCTGACAGATTCGTTGTGTGGCAAGGACTTTTTCTGTTTTATAGACAACCATCTTCTCTTTGAATCCTTGTATGATGAAGAGCAGAGAGTAGAAGCATGCTCTTCTCTGTCTCTTCTTATAAGGACACTAATCCCATTCATGACTACTCTACCCTTGTGACCTAATTAACTACCAAAGGCCCCAGTTCCTAATACCATCATATTAAGGGTTAGGATTTTAACATAAAAGTTTTGAAGGGACATACATATTCAGTCCCTAACAGGTCATCAACATCAAGATGAGAATTGCAAAGCCCACCAAGAGATGAAACCAGGGATCACTGTTGGGGAAAAAAATGATCATATTGCCCCACCTCCACTGGGAAAGCCAAATGGAGGTAGGGTCAGGGAAGGCATCAGCATCAGCAACCAATGAGAAGTGTCATATTTGAACAACACAAGCAGGAAACCTAGTATCCATGAACCAACTGGAGGTCATAAGCCCAGACACTGAGTGAAAGTTAGATGGTCATTAGAGTAAGCATCTGATTAATTCCCATTCTACACAGATTTTTATAGTCCTGACTTGTTTTTAAGGTTCTAGGTCCACATTGTATCAAAACATTCCCATTAACCATGAAGAGTCAGTGCTCCAAGAACTAGTTCTTGTGTTGGTATCAGAGTTTCCTTCTGTACCAGTTTCCAGCAATAGCCCACAGTGGTTGGATAGTGGGATTTGGACAGAAAAACTTAAGTATGAGGACATCTTGAAGGGATTACTATAACAGTTTCTTAGCATTATAATAGCCTCAGGCCACCAACAGTTATAACAGCACCTCGTATTCTTTGGGGAAAAAAAAAAAGTCCCAATTTGTAGGATTTACCTACTTCTCTGCAGAGAATACAACATGGCCAATTTCAAGTTATCAAAAGTTAAAACTCCTTAATATTTTACCTTGGTGCTTTCTAGCTGACTCAAGTGGACTTTAGCACATGCCATCATTCATTCTTAAATAAAAGGCTTCCTTTGATCCCACATTTTGCCATGACCCAAATTTTCTACTTCCTTTCCTAGCCAAACTTTGTGAAAAAATTGTCTTTTATTGCTATATCCATTTCCCATATTCCAGAGATTCATTTATTAGTAATCAATATCCTCCATATACCAAAATGAGTAGTCTCATCTTTATTCTTATTTTACCAAAGCTTTTAGCAGTTCTCAACATGGTCAACTACACCATCTTCTGGAAATCACTTCTTCCCATTGTTTAATGGACGCTACACTTAATGATGGTTTTCTTCCTATCTCTTTGATCTCTTCTTCTTAAAAAAAATTTTTTTTTAACATTTAGCCATTCTTGAGAGTGAGAGAGACAGAGCATGAATGGGAATGGGGCAGAGAGAGTGGGAGACACAGAATCCAAAGCAGGCTCTAGGCTCTGAGCTGTCAGCACAGAGCCCAATGAGGGGCTCGAAATCACAGACCGCGAGATCATGACCTGAGCTGAAGTTGGATGCTTAACCAATTGAGCCACCCAGGTGCCCCTGATCTCTTCTTCTTGACCTCAACATTTCAAATATTGGAGGGTTTCCTTTATCCTTGAGTCTCTCTCGCTCTCTTTTTTTCTCATCTGTATGTTCACCATTGGGGCTCTAATTCAATACATTGAAATGCTGCTACATCCCAATTATTGGCCTCCATTTTTGACCTCTCCTCAGAACTCTAAAATTATATACCCAGCCTTGCACTTCCATTTGGAAGTCTGGTGGGCATTTCAAACTTAATATGACCTGAACAATTTTTTTGTCTATATCAGGTTTTGGCAAACTACAGTTTTAATAAAATCTGACCTTCCAAATAATTCTAAGAAAAAACAATTGGAATATGATCACACCGTTTGTTTACATGTTGTCTACAGACAATTTCACACTGAAGTGTAGAATTAATAGTTGCACCAAGACTGTATGGTCTGCAAATATTGCAATATTTATTGTCTGGCCCTTTACAGAAAGCTTGTCAGCAGCTTGTCTATATATCCAATCTGTTCCTCTCCAAGTAAGTCATTATCTAATTGGATAAAAACATCTTCTGTTTCATTTCTTAAGCAGAATTCTCATAATTACACTTAATTTCTTTTTTTTTTCTTACCACATGCATTCAATGCATCAGCAATTCCTATGGACTTTACCTTTAAAATAAATCCCAAATCTTTCTGTTTTCAAAATTTCCAATACAATCACTACCATAAGTTGCCTAAAGCACCAAAACAACTTGCTAATGGTTCCTTCCTACTTTGTAATCCTTTCTTAATTCACAGAAAGGTGTTCATGAATCACATATCAGATAGTCCTTTCTCTGCTTAAAAACTTTTGGTTGCTATGCATTTCACTTAGAATAAATCTACACTCTCTACCTCATATAACTTTTATTTATTTATTTATTTATTTATTTATTTATTTATTTATTTATTAAATGTTTCTTTATTTTTGAGAGAGAGAGAGACAGAGCACCAGTCAGGGAGGGGAAGAGAAAGAGGGAGACATAGAATCCGAAGCAGTCTCTAGGCTCTGAGCTGTCAGCACAGGGCCAGAGGCAGGGCTCAAACTCATGAACCATGAGATCATGGCCTGAGCCAATGTCTGATGCTTAACTGACAGAGCCACCCAGGTGTCCCTACCTCATACAGCTTTTGTATCATTTTTATTTTTCCTTCTATTGCTACCAGCTCTCTTCCTGCTCCTTAGACACCATTTGTTTGCAAGTGGTTGTTAAACGTCACCGAGCACTTTCACAACGCTTCTGAGGTCAAATCGCATTCTTCTGGTCCTGAGACTATTGAAGGACCCAGAGAGGTAGTCATTTCCTATGGGGCTGTGAGCGTGTGAGTGTATATGTGTGGTCGGGAATGGGGGGCTGTGGGGAGTGGATCATCTGTGGTCTTTACCTACTCAACATTCAACCTCCTTTCTTCCACTCACTTCATGTGATGTAGATGTGTGTTGGGGGGACAGAACGTTCTCTTGATCTTTTTCAGACAGAGTCGAGTGACCCCAATCTGAAGGGCATATTTGAACCCACAGTTATAATGCTTAGTTCAGAGATGAGTGTAGGATCCAAGTTAGTCCAATAACTCATTCCTTGCTAATGGGATCAGTTGCTAAGGAGGTTGGAGCAGAAAGTAAGGCTGCAGCTGTCAGTCTAGGCCCTGATTAGAGAAAAGAAAACCAATACAATGAAAGCACAGCCACAATATGGAGAGAAATGGAGGCTTACCATTCTTTGAGAATCTGGAGAAAAGAAAAAAAGATTTAAAAAACAACTTCTTCATCTTCCTCCTCCTCTTCTTATTCTCCTTCTCCTCCCCCGCCCGCCTCCAAATCTACTTCTGGGATTTTAAGCATATGAGCCTGTTCCACTGTAGGTTTTCTTAAGTCACTTTGAGTGGGGTACTTATTACACATAATAATCCTGATTATCTAGGAGTTTATAATAATAGGAAGGTATTTCCTAGGGTGCCTGGGTGGCTCAGTCTGTTAAGTCTCTGACTCTTGATTTTGGCTCAGGTCCTGATCTCACAGTCTTGAGATCTCACCCAGAGTAGGGCTCTGCAGTGGACTCTGTGTTGTTTGTGGAGCCTGCTTGAGATTATTCTCTCTCCCCTGCCCCTCCTCCTCTCTCCCTCTCTCTCTCAAAAAAATCTATATCAATATCTATATCTATATATCTATATCTATCATCTATTCCTTTCTTTCTTTCTTTCTTTCTTTCTTTCTCTCTCTCTCTGTCTCTCTCGCTCTCTCACTCTCTCTTTCTTTCTTTCTCTCTCTCCCCCTCTTTCTTTCAGTGAGTCTCTTCTCTGATCTTCATGTTTGCTCCAGGAAGGACCACAGTCTCCTGCTTCTATAAAGCCCAAGGCATATTTCTTCTCCATGTTGCAAAAGTAGTTGGTCCATTCTTTTGCACATTGTCTCCTTGCCCTCTTCCTCCACAAGGCAGCATGTGCTTGTTATACAGCTGCAGGTGGTAGGAGAGGAAGAACTGAGCCCAGTCTCAGGCTACTGATGCCAAGGCTTTTGTGTGCATTAGAAACTACCACTCCCTCTGAAACCATCACCTCGGGCATGGGATGGTTCTTTGCAGCTTAGGCTGTATCTTCACCTTGAATTGAAGATCTCGAAGTCAGCCAGAGGACACTGTGCAGAATACAAATGACACCTTATCCTGAGGTCCCCATAGTACTAAGAAGCAAGACCTGGAGCTATGAGGTAGAAAGAAGCTCTCTTCTCCCCACACCCACTGTTACTGCGGTCTGTTCCTAAGGTTGATGCCTGCTGATGTTGTATGTCTCTGGGGCATCTCCACACTGTACATACCACTGTGGTCTTGGCAGTGATCGCAAATGTTGATGATAGTTGGAAAAATTGTGACGGAAGTCACATTTCCCAGTGTTGTTTAGGTCTTAAGCTGGTATCTTTTCAGGAGGGCCTTCCTGAGTTTGATTTGGGGATCTCTACAGGAAATCTCTGTTGATGAAAGTCAAACTCAGCTGTTTAAGTAGTCTAGTTGGAGGCCATTTGGCAATTGGCCATTGGAAGATAACAAAGCATAGGGTAAAGCAGGACATTTGGCATATCTCCCTGCCATTTGCCAGTGACATTTTCAGGGGTCAGTCTAGGGGACCCTACTGTCCTTTGGTTATTTCAGTGTCTAGCACTCCCAGGGGAGACCCTCATCACTGTGTGGGACATGGAGGGAGGGAAAGAACTTCCACTGGGAAGTCACCAGCGGTAGGCAAGGCCTTTGGGGGTGCAGGGGATATAGGCACTGCAGTGGGTTCAGGGAGATAGGACCCTAAAAGAATGGGGGTGGTTAGGAGATTGGGCAAAGTTCCAGAGGCAGTAGTGGGGAACATGCTAACGGTGAGAGCGGTGCTCGGGTGCTGGGTCCTAGCACTTGTCCTACCTTTGTCCAGGCAGAGAGGGGACCAGACCTGGCAAGGAGCAGGTGGCACAACCAGAAACCGCTTTCTTCCTACTTCTTCACTAGAGCATTCCAGCCTCACTGAGTTTTCTCTTGCTACAACATGCTATTTCTACTTCCAGGCCTTTGCACTAGCTTCTTTCTCTGTCTGGGATTTTCTTCCTCATTGAGTGCCTCTCACTAATAGCTGCTTTTCATCAGTCAGCTTCCATTTTAAATGTCATTTCCTTCAAGAGACTTATTTCTTAACCACTCAACCTAATACAGCTACCAATGCACATGATTCTGTATCATCAATGACCTATTTTTAAATTGCAAAGTATGTTTACTATAAGTAGCTCTTCATATTTATGTATTTATTTATTTACCACTTAATTGTCTGTCTTTCCAAAATAGTACATAAGTTTCTCAAGAATAAGAATCTTTTCTGACTTGTTCATTTAAGTATCCCTAGTATATAGAACAGTGCTGAGTAGTGTTGTTTGAATGGAAAAATACCCAACTTTAGTATTCCAAAGTGGTTTTCCCAGGCCATCTTGAAGGAGGTAGCCCAAGTTAACTTCCTTAGAAAAAATATGAAGGCAGAGGGCAGAGCCATGCATTGTATTAGTTTAAGTGACACATGTATCCATATTAAAGAATTAATTTGTTTTTACTGTGTATCTTCTTAAATATTTATAAGCAGAAAATTGGTTATAATCTCCTGTATTTACTACTCATGTAAAACAAATGAAGTAATCTAGTGTAATTAAGGCATTTACCTATTGGATTATTTTGTGCATTTCTCCCATCCAAGTACTAACCAGGCCCAACCCTGCTTAGCTTCCGATATCAGACAAGATCGGGCGCATTCGGGGTGGTATGGCCATAGACTATTTTGTTCGTTTCTATCCAGCTCAAGATCTTTGAGGGCAGGGTCCATATTTAATTTGCTTACTAACCCATCATCTGTGCTTCATTCCTGGGACACAGATGTAGCATTGAAAATATCTGTTGTGAATTAGTGTTGAAAAGCAAATAAAGGCATAGTTCATGCCATCAAGGGAGTTGTCCAATAGGATAAGCTTAAAGACACAAATCAGCTGTCCATCCATTTTCTGGAATACTCCTCTAATGAACTCTGAGCTTCCTTACTAGTAGCATCTGTTGGTGCTAACTTATGCCACATAACTATTGTAACGTGCTAATTCCTGAACACATGACAATGACTCATTAAACCCTTAAAACAAACTTAAGAAATATATGCTCTTATTATTCTCTTATTAAGAGATGAGGATGAAGAGGAACAGATAGATTATCTGGCCACAGCTAGTAAGTAGCAAGAGCTGGGATTTGAAGTCAGTCTGATTGTATCCAGTCTGAGTTCCATTGCCTGCAGTTAACCAATGAGTGAATAATCCTGTGTCATTAGCTGTGGCCAGGGTCTCAGAATCACAAGTTATATCCCATTAGCGTACAATAGATTTGACTTAGTTAGGTGGCATTTTTAACAAGACAATCCACTCCTACTACCGGATACAATGGCTTTAGACAGTTTTGGTTTTTTTCATCTAAGTTACTTAAAATTGAAGGTAAAAGGAACTGTAGGAGTACCCTTGTCCTACCCTTTCATTTTACAACTGAGGAATCTAAAACTGGGAGGAGATTGAAGTCACATGGTTATGTAGTGGCAAAACCAGGAGAAGAAACTAGAAGCCTTTTGCTCTCTAAATTCTGTTCACATTTAATGCCAGGGGAAATTAACTGTTTTCTTTCCTGTAGCAGAAAAGAAAAGAAAAGCAGATAACTAAACATTTTTGTTGTTGTTGTTGTTCTACTTTTCTTTACCTTTAGAATTATTGCCAGAATATGACGATCTGCTCACTAGTTCTTGAAAGTACAATCCTTCTGTGTCTTTCAGATGATCCAGAATGTTTTTAATTTATGCATACATACATCCACTCACTTTTTCATCCCTTTATTTATTAATCAAGGATTACTTATACACTATACACTTATATACTATGTGCAAAGGTAAGTAGGAAAGAAAGAATAGTCCATTGTAATTTTAGTAATATTGAGTCTATCTTCTCCTGTTTTATTTTCTCATTTGTCTAAAGTCCTTTCAAGGGTATACAGCTTATAATTCCTAAATGAAATAAATATAAAATACACACACACAAAATAGCATCAATGTGAAATTTTGCTGTCGACTCTAGTACCTAGCTATTATTGTCTTAAAATTGCTTTGTTTCTACGTCTCTCAATATGACTAGCTAACACTATTGCATGCCTAATATATAGCAAGCATTCTATTAAATTATCCTTGTATATTACCTAATTTAATTCCCTAAAGAGTTCCACAAACAAATATTTTATTATCCATATTTACAGCTTTATATCACATTCTTAGTAAATGGTAAAGCCAGGATTTAAATCAAAAAATGATTTTCTCTAAAGAGGTTTTGCTTAATGACATCATCAAACTATCTTTAGAATTGTTAGCATATATAGAATATATCCCCAAACTTTGACAGAGAATGTTTAGGAATCTGAGTTATTTTACACTAAAACTAAGAAAACACATTTCTTTTCATTTTCTTCTAACAAGTACACCTTTACCTCCCCTTTGTATAATTTCCTACAAAATTTTGCCCAGTTAGTGATATAGCCATAAATTTATTTAATCCACTAATAAGCAATGATGTCATATTTGGAAACATTAGAGGAGACTTACACACTGTAACTTTTTTACTCCTTAAATGCAGTCCTATTTTAGAAAATGGTGTTGCAGGATTGTGCTTATTCACGTGCTGTATCATTTTTCACAGTCCTGTTTTTTAAGGGAATTAACAGCTTGAGAAATGGTCTGAGTAAAGGTAGCTATTCTCCTCAGCATGGCTGAAGATTGAAGAAGGCATAAATAGCAGTCTACTCCCTTGATTTATTCTGAACTCTGAGACAACTGAGGCCCATATACATTATAAAGTGGTTGGCTCCAGTGGTGTTATTAAATTCTTTGTAGGATGCAAGCATTGCTCATTGGGTCTTCTTGTGTTTGAGTTTCATTTAAATGACACGCATATATATGTTTATGTATAATTTCAGCCTCATGGGTAAGACTTGGAACAAACATCTTCCGTTACACCTAATAGATAGAGTCTGTGAGGTATATTGGATGTACACTGTTCATCAAAATATTGGTAAATTGACCTACATTTTTTAAGTTCAAAAATATAAACTTCAGTGTGTATCAGGAAACATATATTGTCAGTTATCCTTGCATTTCTCAGTGTTAAGTAGTTGTATTATGCAAGATGAGTGAATCTGTAAATGCAAGGTAGATGTGACTGCATTTGGACTTTCTAAAAGAATTGTAGGCAATGTATGCTCAGAAACCACCTGCTGTTTTGGAAATAGACTTTGGAGTTGATGGTTGAAGTTACAGATTTTTTTCTAAAGCAACATAGAAGTAACAAGGATTTGGCTGAGGATAAAGACATTTTCCTCCTATGCTACCACTAACTGCTTTCTAAATATTTATTCTTAAATACAATGTTCATAATAATATGTAAGAAACAAGTTGGTGCTCTCTTAGTTACACTGTGTATTTAACATGAACTCAAAAATGAAACACATCTCAATCCATAACCTCCCCACTTACTGGTTAAAGAGTCAGAGTTAAGGAGACTCATGGGGGATTCTTGACCTCATTTTCATTCTTGTGTTTCATAACTTCTGGCCTTCAGCTCCTTATTTGCATATACAATAGTGTCTAGTAATCAATCAACATGTTGTACATTCTATAATGACCATGTAATTAGCATGCCCTCTGCATTATTTCTGACCCCTTACAGAGAGCATAAAGATGTTGATTGCTTTGAACATGGAGACATATGACTTTGGGAGCACGATAGGGCAAATTGAAAAATTACAATTCATACTGGCTCCTAGATTTATTGTTTCTGTTTTTGGAAAGAAAAATGAGTTTCCTATTAGTTGTTGTAGTGTTCACTTATTTTTCAAAGCCGCTTGAAATTAGAAAGATATTTAGTTGTTTACTAAATCTTACCTGATTATTTTTTTCCTAGGGGGAAAGTAGTATAGATTTGAAGTCCATTAAATAATACTTAATTTATTCTTTTATCTGAATTTAGGATTAAATGTCACTTTTGGTTTTTATCCATATTTATTCCATTTGAGAGCAATGTTTTCTCAAATACCTCAGTTACCTTCAGATGAGCTATTTTCTAAGGGATACACATTAACTCCTTCAAAATCAGAGATATCGTGTGGTAGCTGCCTTAAGGGCATCTCTGAAGCTCCGAATATTTTTGCAAAGATTGATTTAGATGAAGCATGAATACTCACACAAAATACCAATACTGACTAATTATTCCTTCCTTTAGGACACAGATGTTTACCATGACATACCCTTGTTCCCTTCATTGCTAGAGGTATTGCCATAGATAGTAAAATAAGTGAAATCAGAATTTGTTTGTACTGCCAGGCTCCATCACCTATCATCTAAAGTGTATTTGATTTTTGTCATATTTTGCTAAGAAATTATTAATGCTGGTTTGACTGAATTAAAATATGTCATTTGTATCTGAAATAGCAAAATGAAATCCTGAGGAATGATGAGTTGCTGGAAAGATAATTGGAATGAGTAGAATATCTTAATTTATCATGTTAAGAAATTTATTTCTATGCTTTCAATCTGTATTCATATATACTGGCTCCAAATGTAATGACATATACTCCCCTAGCATTAGATTTCTTTCAAGGGAATATGTTTTTCTATGACTCTCATTTTATGACTGAAGAAAGAATAAAAAATATATGTATTTAGAATAACTAAAATTAAGCAAAAGGTCAGTCCAAGAACATCCTCCATGCTTATATGATTAATTCTAAGGTATACGTGTATAGAAAATGGGGACCATGTATGATATTCAGAATCTTAAAGATGTCCCCCTAGATTTATTTTTCTGTTTACTCAATCAAACACTAATCTAGGTACTGCTGTATAGCGATTTTGCAGACGGAACTAAGGTTACTGGCCAACTCATCTCAATTTGGGGAGGTAATTTTAGATTATCAGGGTGGGTCCACTGTAATCACATGGGGACCCTAAAAGCAAAGGACCACTGCAAAATATTTAGGCAGAAGAGTGGGGTAGTGTGGGGAATAAGCTTAGGAATGTCCCAGGCTTACACCAGTGGTTAACAAGGCATAAAGAAGTACAAAGCCATAGGATGCTCACACCTGATTTTGGGTAAACAAGATCAGGACCCCAAGATACAGCAGAGGGGTAAAAAGGCACCCAGGATGGAGAGGGGTGTGCAAAGGCACCCAGGATAGAGAGGGGGTGCAAAGACACCCAGGATAGAGACAGGGCAAAGTCCCCCAATACAAACATATATGAGGTAAGCAAATTAGGCGTTCAGGGTGAAAACGCCCCCCAATTTAGTACTATAGAAAGGGGCTTTCACAGGAAGGAAGGACCAAATTAGGTAAGCAGGTAAATAGGGCTATATGCTGCCTAGAGCAGAGATGATTAACAAAAGAAAAGGTGCCTTGTTAACAACCCATTGGTGTAAGTCCAGGGGATTCCTAAGCTTATTCCCCACAGGGAAGAAAGATGAGGCAGAGAGAAAAGAATCCAGAGATTCAAAGATTCATCATTATTGGCTTTTAAGGGAGTCAGTAAGTAGCCTGGAAATAAGGTCTCTAGAAGGTGAGAATGACCCATGTCAGACAGCCAGCAGTGAAGTAGGGACTTCATTCCTATGACCTTATGGCACTAATGCAGTTAGCCCAGACATACTTTACTGGCCTTGGGATGCTACAGAACAGTCAGCTCATAAATTTCTTTTGTTTTAAGCCACTAATTTTGTGGTGATTTGTTTTGATAACAATGGGGGGAGAATGCACTGTGTTTACCTGCACCCGAGATTCTTAAGTAGGCAAACCTCACATTGCTAACTCACTTTGGAGAAATTTCACCTCTTCGCCGTATTAGCACAGTTCTACCTTTTTAGCGATGTGTCAGGCAGTGAACTGACTCATTGAAAAGAAAAAAAAAAGCCAAGTAGACTCTAAATGACCATTTTTATTTTACTGTTAAGATTAAGTGTTTTAAATATTTTTAACTAGTGTACTGTAACCAAAGTGACCTTTTCAGAATCCACATCTCATCCAAGGTCCCATTTCCCCATCCTTCCCCACCATCCTTCTTGCTTAAACCCTTTCAATGGCTTCCTTGTGCAGTTAGGACAATAGGACACTTTAAAAAAAAAGTTTCTGCCTGATTTGGCTTTTACTTACCTCTCCAGGTTCATACTCATTTTTTTTTTTTTTTATGATTCCTCCTCATGGCATGTTTTCGTTGTATCTGCATCCCTTTATCTACTTGCTGCCTGAAAGCATGCTAAATAGTTAATAGCACAGGCTCTGGAGTTACAGTCTCCTAAATTCAAGTCCTGGCCTTGCCACTTCTAGCTTTGTGACCTCAGGAAAAATACTTAACTTCTCTGTGCCTCAATTGTCTCATCAATATGAGGGGGAAGATTATACTACCAACTGTATTAGTCTACTTGGGCTGCCGTAACAAAGTGCCAGAGTGAGCGACTTAAACTACAGAGATTTCTTTCTCACACTTCTGGAGCTTGGATGTACAAGATCAAGATGTCCACTGATTTTGTTCTTGGTGAGACCTCCTTACAGATATCCTTGCAGATAGCCCCTTTCTTGCTGTGTTCTCCCAGGGCATCCCAGGGTGGGTATGATAAGAGAGAGATATTCTATTCATGTTTTTTCTCATATAAGGACGTCAATCCTATAGAATTACCAATCTCCCCTTACAAAACCTTATTTAACCTTAATTGTCTGCTAAATTCCCTGTCTTCAAATACAATGAAGGTTTGGGCTCAATACATAAATTTGAAAAGAACACAATCTAGTCTATAACCCCTGCTTTGTCATTTGAAATATTTATTTATTTGTGTCACTTCTGTTTTCGTCATGCTGTACATTTTTTTCACTGACTCATTTAATGAGCATCTATGCAGAGTTCTGATTCCAGACATAAGCAATAAGCACAAGTATAATTTAGATATTTTTCTTCTCATGGGGCTGAGTAATTATACACCTACAACCACAAATGTAAAGCAGTGATAGCTATTTTTTAATTTAACACATATTTCTTATGTATAATCAAAATATATTTGCTTCTCTATTCTCTTGCTAATGTGTTTGATCAGATTCAGCAGTAAAAACAGTCAAATAATTTGGTCAAATAGCCATTTATTGATAAATTAGTCATTTGGAACTATTTCAACCAGTAGAGTTAAGTGGACTTATTTGGGATATAAACAAAGCTTTATAGTAGAAGAGTGTTTCATTCGAATGCAATGAGTCTTGTTGGGTGTTTTATTATAAGCTAAGCATATTAAAAGATTATAAGAAAAAATGCATATAAAGCACTTTGCCCAGTGCATGGCACATAATGAGTGGGTTTTTTTTTGTTGTTGTTGTTGTTGTTTGTTTTGTTTTCGGAAATACTTGATTCCTACAAAGTGTGATCATTTTTCTAGGAAACAGGACATATCATAAACGTGACAAGAATGTAGTTCTTTTGGAGGAAAGGGATCTTGAACACAGAGTTTAATATCAACCAGGATGGCTGCTACTAAGAATGGAGGATAAGGGGGGACCTGGGTGGCTCAGTCCGTTAAGCATCCGACTTTGGCTCAGGTCATGATCCTGTGGTTCGTTAGTTCCAGCTCCATGTCAGGTTCTGTGCTGACAGCTCAGAGCCTGGAGCCTGCTTTGGATTCTGTGTCTCCCTCTCTCTCTGCCCCTCCCTACTTGGTCTCTGTCTGTCTCTCTTTCAAAACTAAACATTAAAAAATAGATTAAAAAAAGAATGGAGGATAGTAAAATAGTGATAGAAACAAGTAGGGTTGCTGAGCTACTTTTGACAGGAGGTCAGGGGAAGATCTAGGACAGGTAACAATTAGTTTATCTCCCAGTGCTCAGAGGTTGAAAAAGAGTTTGCCTAAAGCCAAGGTCTTCAGCTCTGTGATTGTCCTTTATTTTGCCAATGAAATCCCCCCTCTTTCTCTGTGCAGTCCATTGTGGGTGTCTTTTCTTAATGGAAGATGTGTCAGAAAATGGACTTAATAATTTTGTTCAGCATCAAGTATACCAAACTGATCAGTTAGTAATATAAATATTTATGTTACTTTGTTCTCATTTCCACCAAGAAGGACAATTAAAAAAATTCTCCCTGGTGGTGGTAATATCACACATAAAACAGAATCTCAGTATGTACTTGTTTATTTCTATTTTCTTTTGCATTAATTGCCTATTTATTGTAAAAGTCTAGTTAATTTTCACTGTACAAAATTTTGCCAGTGTTGCTTTATGTGTTTAATTACATCATTTAATTATTTGCATGATTTAACAGCCCATAGGCTACCAGAGAAATAATCGTTTTAAAAGCTTGATGTTGCTGACTCTTTCTGAAGGAAAATTGGAAAAGATTCAACTTGGAGAATGATTGATTTCTTAGTGATATCTTCCTGTCATAAACCCAAGATATTTGAGAAAGACATGTTATAATTTTTCCACAGCATAGTGAACTGCCAGATACCAACATCTTAAAAACTTGAAGGTATTAAAAGGAGATTTGTGTACCAACAGTAAAACTTCACCAATGTCCTATGGTTTCTATTTTGAATAAAATAACTTTTAAATGTCCTAGCAGTCAATGGGAATTCAGAACTATTTTATTCAGTGATTCAGACAACTGGAAAAAGCATCGTTTAAATTGTAGGCATACTGTGTTTATGAAGAAGGTTCTCCAAGAAATGTTAACTGTAGTGAGCATTCTAATGATGGCTGTGCAAATATTAAACAGCCTCTACAATTATGTTTCTGTTTTCTTTTCACTATTGAATGTTTACATTCTTTAAGCATCGCTGATCGATAGCTTTCATTGACTTTGTTTTCTCCTTTCTCAGCTCTTTCTTTACTTATTTTGCTTAATGCATTTCTTCACATGGCGGTTTATTTATTTATTTATTTATTTATTTATTTATTTCACTGTTGATGTGGGGGGAAAGATTGACCTCTTTTTATTAACAGCTTGAATTATCAGCGGGCACTGAGGTTTAGTGCCAAGTAAAGAACACACAGACGAGCTTATTTTTTATCCAGTACCACTTTTAACCTTGAATACAGACCTCTGGGTAATGTCACATGGGATTCTTGCTGAATATTTGCTGAGGGCTTCTTTTATGCTTGTCTCAGCCTTGGTTTAAAACAACATCAGGAGAAAGGATCGCCAAACTGCTTTCAAAAAGGTCTTTTCTCATTTGCCCTTTCTCTCCCAGACTTTTTCACCACTCTCGCTTTCATGAATACTGAGCTGTGTCTTAACTCTCTACACTCTGTGTGTGTAAGGACTCAGTGGTTTTAAACATTTAAACATGACACAGAAATTCACTGTGACAGGATTCAACCCATAATCTCTATGGGCAAGTCCCCAAACCTGGTCTCCCTATTGTAATCTTCTCATTGAAAGACAAGAACATCACCATCCACTCCTTGTACAAGCCAGAAAACCAGCAGTCATCCTTGCTATCCTTCTTTTCTCTCACTGTGAAGTTCAACAAAAAATTCTGTCGCTGTTCATTCCTAAACACGCCACATTTCTTCCCAGTTCTGTCCATCTCCATGGCCATCACCACTAGTTTAGAACAAGTGTTTACTATCTCTTGTCTGGAGGGGGAAACTTCCTAACTGATTAATCCACAGTCACTTTTGGGTCTTTTTTAATTGCCATAACACTGAATTTATCTGAATAAATATTTAATGATATCACATGCTTCATCTCGTACATGAAACACTTCCATGGATTCTCGTTACAACTAATATGATCTATAAAATCCTGTTTGTTTTTGCTCCTTTTTACAGCTTCATTTCAACCTATATGTCCCAAACACCTTTTTTGTTTTTCAATTAGACCATGTCCCTTCTATTATAAGACTTTAGCACATACTGTTCCTTCTACTGAAAACTCTTATCTTCATCGGTACCCTCTGACACACATACATACGTACATACATAAAATCAGTTTTTGCAAAATTATTTCCTTCTTATTTATTCATGTTTTAGATTGTAGTTACAATGCTTTCTTCCATGGACAACACTTCCTAACCTTACTAACTAGATCAGTTATCTCCTATGTGATACTTAGCTCATGTTTCATTTTACATTTATTTCTAGGATTAATTAGGTTGTGGCTGAAATTTCTATGACGGTAGGCTCCATATTTGTTTTCATTTAATATCCGATCCTTGACATCTGGCTTACTGTCTGACATAATATCTACTCCATAAATATGTAT
Source organism: Panthera uncia (assembly GCF_023721935.1). NCBI lineage: Eukaryota > Metazoa > Chordata > Mammalia > Carnivora > Felidae > Panthera > Panthera uncia. The sequence goes on from NC_064816.1 coordinate 41,468,829, forward strand.
GGAAAAAAAACTAGCCTTTGTTTAGTACACATAAAAGAAGTGCAACTCATTTTCTACCTAACATTTCTTCATGTATTTGAAGAGAACCACCATGCTTCTCATTCTGACTTGGACCTTCTTCAGGAATAATTTCCTTCATTTATTTAATCAGTCTTTATATTAAATGCTTTTGTGACCCCTTACAATCTTGATCATCCCTCCCTGAGTATTCCTTTCACTGTCTAGATGAAATATAGATAACTCTGGAAGTGGTATGCCCAGAAATGAACCCAATATTCTATGTAACATTTTTTTCCTGTACATATGTCTCTCACCTTCCCTGTTCATTCAGTTTTATAGAGAATCGAAGATTAGCTCATAAAGTAGCCATCATGGAACCATTATTAGACTAGCCACCCTAATCTGTTTTTGAGGCAACTTATTTAATATTTTTGACATAATTCCCGATTCGGTTTAGTGTACAATACAATAGTTCTTTCTTATTCACTTTATTCATTTTAAACTATAGTGAACTTAGAATCGTAAATATCTGGATGTAAAGATTTTTTATTTTGATGACTGTGTTTTTGAGATGAGGAAATGGAATCCAAAACAAAATTATGTGCCCAAGGCCCTGGGAAACATCAAAATTAGAACTGGAATACAGCTTTCCTGACTCCTAGCCTAGGAAAAATGTAAAGATATACCAATGTTGATTAATGATTGGAATAGCATCTTGGGAGAGCCTTTTAAAGAAAACTCTATTTTTTGCATTATTTTGTACCTATTTTATACCCACTATTCAAGATTCTGTTTCATTTTATCTGAATGGAATTTGTCTATCAGCAGGAAGGAAGAAAAAATCCCATGGTGATTCTTTTAATCTTACAATTTATGTAGCTAATGTATTAAACAACTAGTATTTATTTTTATTATTTTTTTTCAATTTTTAGAGGAAGAGAAGGCATGAGTGGGGGAGAGGGGCAGGGATACTCTTAAGCAGGTTCCATACTCAGCATGGAGCCTGACGCGGGACTTGATCCCACAACCCTGGGATCATGACCTGAGCTGAAATCACTAGTCAGACACTCAACCTACTGAGCCTCCCAGGTGCCCCAATGGTTTGTATTTTAGTAACCTGCTATTATAGTTGCTATTAAAATAATGATAATGGTGTTGTTGCTAATAATTAGATGCAAGAGAGAAATGCCATTCAATACTTATATAAAAATGAAACACTGCTAATTTTTAAAAAGTTTAATTATGTAGGTAGCACTGTATGAACATTTAGGAAAACTATGTTTTTCCTTTAAGCTGGGATCCCTCTGTATTAGTAGCCCCCTTGATTTCCAAGTTTTTGTTGTTGTTGTTGTTGTTTCTTTGATTAAGAGGAGTAAAACCTCCTCGTTCTATTTCTGATCCTCCCAGCCGCCAATCGTGAGAACGTATGCCACACCACCCATATGTTCGTCTCCAGATGGCTAGCCTGCTTCTCTCAGTTCCCCCACCTGCCTGGGCCAAAGGCATGCTGTGCTCAGAACCCCATGTATAACAGGGAAGATGCTGGCGCCTGCTGTCATCTGTGCACTCTCACGTCCACAGCTTCACAAGAGAACAAGAGAGGAAAGAAAGAAAGGCAGGGGTGAGGGGAGCAAACAGAGAGTTAAGGGAGGGGGAGAGATGGGAGGAAAAAAGCAAAGGAAAATGGGGAAAGAAGGGAGGGAAAGATTATAATTCAACAAGAAAAGTGTAGATATTTTATGATACCCCGTTGTTATTTTGACAATTTAAGGAAATGCATACAGCATACTCAAATATAAAATCAGTATCCTTTAAATATAGTTATATAAAACAAAACACAAATTCTTGTTCTGACATTAGAACTGATGCTGTATTGAACTGGCCCTGGACATGAATGATGGTAGATAAAAAGCTTCAAGTGGTTTTCTGTTGTTTTGTAGGGAAGGCGCCATGCATTTGTGTGCCATGTGTCATATATGTTGCTAAGAAATAATATGCAAGATATAAAACACATGTTGCTGATGTATATAGTCATAATGTGTTTGAGTTGCAACTCAAGTTGAAACTCTAGAATAAAAGAGAGATGACAAAAATCACAAAGGGGATTGCCTCTCTTTTAACTTTATTTCCTCTCTGATTTTCACCCAGTGTACCATCCTCAACCTACATCAGAATCACCTTGGACAGTCAAAGAGAACCATGCAGCAGTTAATCAAGGTTGTTGTAAAAGTTTGTCATAATGCCCCAAAGCCTTCCTTTCTCAAGAAAAGTAAAAGCCAAATGTTATTATGTCGAGAAGAGCCTAAAGACATGTAAAGAGGAAGAAGGGAAACTGGTTGTAAGACAGTTGCAGTAATCCAGGGGAGAGATAATGGAGGACTGGAATAGGATAGTAATGATGGAGTTGGGGAGATGTGGGTGCATTCTTGACTGGTTTAAAGGTAAGACTTATAGGGGCGCCTGGGTGGCTCAGTCGGTTAAGCGGCTGACTTCGGCTCAGGTCATGATCTTGCGGTCCGTGAGTTCAAGCCCCGCGTCAGGCTCTGTGCTGACAGCCCAGAGCCTGGAGCCTGTTTCAGATTCTGTGTCTCCCTCTCTCTGACCCTCCCCCATTCATGCTCTGTCTCTCTCTGTCTCAAAAATAAAATAAATGTTAAAAAATTTTTTTAAAAATTAAAAAAAAAGGTAAGACTTATAGATTTTCCTTATCAATAGGCCCTAGAATGAGCCAGTAAGAGATGAGTTAAGGTTAAGTCAAATGGACTTGGCCTGAAAAACTGGACAAATGAAACTGCCCTTACTTGGGTTGGGAACGAGTGTAGATGTAGAAGGCTTTGTTGGGTGGGGAGTGGGAATAGATTGGGAATTGTGTTTGAGTATGTTGATTTTGAGTTCCTGGTGGAGATTTCCATTAGGCTATGGTTGGAAGGAAAAGTCTGGGCTGTTGTCATCATAGATACTATTTGAAGAAATTATGTAGGATGAGATCCCACAGGGAATGGGTGTCATAATAAGCAATGAGGAGATGAAAGTATTGTGCGATGAATGAGACACTAATATTAAGAAGTCAAGGAGCTGAAATGAAGCCACCAAAGGAGGTTGAAAAGGAGTGGTCAGTTGGTGAAAAAATGAAGAATAGATGGTGTTCTGGAAGGCAAGTCAAAAGTTGTTTCAGGGATGGCAGAGTGATCAGTAAGTTCAGAGATAAGTGGAGAGAACATACGATTAGACATATTATTAATAAAATGAATACAATTACTAATAAAAAGAATGGTTAAGCCCAATTATTAACTATTCATACTTACACAAATCACAGTAAAATATAAAACTAAGATAAATGCTGGAAAAGAAAAGATGATATTTTATAACAATGAATAATAACAATAGAGACAGCAGAAGACATAGGGTCAGGAATCCTCCAAGGAAATGATCTTGAGGTGATGAAGGATGAAGAAGGTTGCGCACATGCACACACACACACACACACACACACACACACACAGTATATGTGTGTGGCACCTTAGATACAGGATTGTGTATGTTTAGGAGGAGATTCTTGAGAACCACCAAAGATGAGAAGTGCACCCCATTGTATCAGGTAGGATGCTTTTGGCTGCATGTAAGAAAGTTACTGAATAAAAATGTGACTTACAGACTAGGAGTTGATTAATAAATCTCAAAAATAAGTGCAGTGAGAGGTAATTCCAAGGAAGTTTGTAGTGACTTCATGATATCAGAGTTTGACATCACTTCTATAGGGACCCTCTTAATCTCCCCCTCCACATTCACTAGACAGCTGCTGCAGCTCATAGTGGCAACCGCTACAAAAAATTTCTAAGGCAAGAAAGAAGCAAGGACTTTCTTCTCACATATTTCTTCCTTTCTATCAACTAATAAAATATTTCTCAGCGGCTTTCAGCCAAGTTCACTTCAGCGTACCTGATCAGAACTAGGATCACTGGCCCTTCCTAGCTGCAATGGAAGTTGGAAATCCACGTTTCAGATGATTTGAGATTCAAGTTTGAAGGCAAAATTGTCGTGTGTTGGTAAATATTTAACAAATGGCTGTTGGGAGGGGCCACATGTTTGTACATTTATAAGGGTGTTATAAATTTCATTGCTGTAAGGGATATGTAGCACAATATTCACAAATAACCATAGTATATATAGTATTCTTTATGATAACTTTCCTATATCTTATTTATTTATACATAATATGTCCAACAAGCGTTTTCTTAACTTTGCATCTGTAGCTTTGTATCACACTGTTTTTGCAGCTCATAAGCACAGTTCAGCATGAATGTCAATTGATAATTTCATATGAGTTAATGAGTGATACAAAAGTCAAACAACAGTGAAGATGCATGTCAGAATTTTACCTATTTATCATTAATGTGAGGGCATCTTTGCTAGATCTTGTGTGTGTGTGCGTGTGTGTGTGTGTGTGTGTGTGTGTGTGTGTGTGTCTGCACTTTGAAAAACACTATTGCTTTATTACCTACCAGCAGGACTGGCCTGCATGGGGCATTGGATGCTCTGGGCTCAGTGTATGCATAGGATGTGAGGAGGAGATGAGCAGTGGGAGTTTGCTTTGAAGGAAAGGGAGTGATCTGGAGGCCAGGCCCAGGAGCCCCTCAGATTCACTTCCATAATTGGGTAGACTTTGTAAACGAGTCATGGCAAGGTTTGGCCATGCTGCCAAGAAGATTAAGAAATTTTTGGAAATCTATCTGTGATCAGAATTGAAGTCCAGGTTCTTCCCCATGTGGTCAGGATAGTAGGGTCCTTCTGGTTCTTTCTGAAGGCAGCCAGTTCTGTGTTCCTGAAGGTTAGGAACTCTGCCTTGGAGAGCATGCCATTGTTACCCTCCTTTCCAGCATATTTCTGGAAAATAGCAATCAGAGACTCGATGCACTGCTCAGTCTCGGCAAGGTTGGGCATTTTTGCCATGTCTGCATGAAGCAGGCATGGAGGCTGTTACCCTCTGTGGTGCTGCTTTGCTAGATCTTCGAATACCAGAAAAATAGTTCACAATGTGTGTTCTTTTCATAACGCAACAGCACTGATGTGACATACTTGTGACTTAATCTACATTATTAACATTTTTACATTACTCCTAGATAATTGGCAAAACAACGAATCATGTTTTGAGTTGTAGCATTTGATTTGCCTGGGTTTTTTTTGGTGGAACTATTCTCAACATTGCCAGTTTCATGCTACCAACATGACAACCCTAAATATAGAGTTGAGGTGTGCAGTGACATACCATTCTGTAGAATTTCTACTCTACACATGCAATAAATGTAAATAAACTCAAGATAATAGATAATAGTACTCACTGGTAAGATAATTAGAAGTTTTGAGCTTTTACTATAATGCTTTTAATGCAATTAATTTAATTGTGAGTTTATGGAGTTTGATTTTTGATGTCTGTGTTTAATAACCAGTTTGCAAGATTCCTGGAAATTGAACACTTGGCTCTCACAGGCCTCTTTGGATCAGGTCCACAACCAAGACATAACACCAGTAAGGAAGGAGGAAGGGGATGTTGTAGAGTTTGCAGTTTTTAAACATTTATTTTTATTTAATTTTTTTTATTTTTTAACTTGTTTTATTGTTTATTTTTTAAAATTTACATCCAAATTAGTTAGCATATAGTGCCACAATGATTTCAGGAGTATATTCCTTAATGCCCCTTACCCATTTAGCCCACCCCCCCCCACAACCCCTCCCGTAACCATCAGTTTGTTCTCCATATTTATGAGTCTCATCTGTTTTGTCCCCCTCCCTGTTTTTATATTATTTTTGTTTCCCTTCCCTATGTTCATCTGTTCTGTGCCTTAAAGTCCTTATATGAGTGAAGTCATATGATACTTGTCTATCTCTGACTAATTTCACTTAGCATCATACCCTCTAGTTCTATCCACGTAGTTGCAAATGGCAAGATTTCATTCTTTTTGGTTGCCAAGTAATTCTCCATTATATATATATATATATATATATATATATATATATATATA